>NC_092321.1:27045909-27348939 GCF_036785885.1 Coffea arabica
GATTAGAGGTGTTACATTAGGATCGGTACATTTGGAAAGGTATAAATAACATTAGTCAAAGGATTAAGAGAAGTTGTGGTCAAGAAGAGAGAGATGTGGCAAAACCCTAGCCATAGACTTGTTTGACCAAAGATTAAGAAGGCAATTTAAACTAAACTTGGCTCTTTTTTTTTAGTATGTTGGCCGAAATTCCTAGCTTCAAAAGAGAGTGAGAGAGAGCTCCATAAACTTGTCTTTTACCCTTAGTAAATCAAGAGCAACCAAATCAAAAGAGAAAGATCTAGAGTTTGTGAGAAAACTTTCTTCAATCCAAGTGGTTGATTCAAGCTTTGAGGTTTTCATTTTGGTGGATTGACTTGGTGGTCCAAGCTACTCACAAGAAAGGTAAGTACACCTTAAATGGTAGTTTTATGGTGATAAATCATGTGTTTCAAGTGTTAATGGCAAACCATAAGTTGTTTGGGTTGTGAGTTGAAGTAATCTCTTGAATTAGAAAAAAGAGTAATTAGTTAGAAAGCATGCCTACCAAGTGTTTGATGAAATGCATGCACTTTATTCATGGTTGTTTATGAAGTATTAACATGTTTTAAAGCCCTTTTGAGTGAGATATAACACTTGGTATGTGATTTAAGTGGAAATCATGAAAGGATGAAAGTTAGAAAATTTGGAGAAGGTGCTGTCCGAAATTTCAAGGACTTGCTGCCCTGTTTTGCTTGGATATTTTCGTGCTTAATATGGCTACAAATGTGAGGGATATATGTTGTGTTATGTGTGTGGAGGTTGTCTACAAAAAATTAGCCAATTTGGTCGGATAAATTTTGAGTTATGAGCAAAGAGGCAAAACCGGACTAGGTCCAGGAATTTTCTGACCAGTGATGTTGTGAGGGTCATAACGTTTTCCTCCATGATCAGAATTGAGTGCCATTTGTGGCATTTGCAAGTAGACTCTTAGAGCTTTAAAATGATACCAAGCTCATTTTCTGGTTTGTCCCGAACTATTCGTGGCGAGTCTTGAAAGTTGGCTGCCCGTTTATTACTGTTCATCCGAGACTGTCCAGAAAATTCATTTGGTTGCTTAATTTGGAACCACTTACGTTTGGATTTTGGAAATGGTTTCTTCTACACAAATATAGCCTTGTGAACCTAGTTTCCAACGCCACCGATGGAACCTAATTCCAACTTTCCTACAGTGAATTATAACCGTTTTCCCGAGACTGCCGGACAAGACTGTTCAATCCGAGAAAAAAGGAACCCTTAAGCCTAAATGAAACCTTTCTTTTGCCGAGCATTCATGTACACATTAAATTTATTTTCTCATGAACTTTTACTATGGTATGGACCTCATTGCATGCCGGATTAAGTAGCCTAGACTACTCACTTAGTTTCTTAATGAACCTATAATTTAGTGAGGAACGAATCTAATTGTTAACAATTTCACTCGTTGCCCTAGGTTTGGGGAAACGAAGGTGACCGTAACTGAGACGTTTGACGTTCATTGCTACTTTTGCTTGACAGGTGAGTGTTCCACTACCTGTTACTTGTTATCTGAATATTTGAAATACTTGATTTATGACTGTTGGAGCCAAATACTGTTTTGATAAAATGGAGGCGAGCGTGTACTTTATTGCACTCGACCTCACTTGTTTTCCAATGAGGCTCTATATACTGTTATTATGAGATGTGATTTCTCTATATATAATTGTGTTTAAGTTGTTTGAGTGATATCCCATCAACTACTGCTACTATTTGGGTACCCAACCTCTTAGTTGAGTCGGTTGTATCGAGTCAGTAAGAGCTTGGTCGAGAAGGCCGATAAACCTTGGGGACTGATTTTTGGAGGTCCCTGGTGAAGTATAGTCGTGTTGCTTGCTTGTTGTGTTGCCCAGCACCACCAGTGGTAAAATCCTCGACTTGATCCTGTTTCTTTGAAATCTTGAATTCCTGGTATACTCGAGTATTACCAAACTACTGTTTGTGGCGTGCGGGCCTGGTAGGGGGTTATTGGTGGACGGAGATTGATGAAAGTGGTGTTCTACGGACCCTATATACTGTGCATACAAGTGTTGATGGAGTGTCAACAGGAGGCAATTATGATCAAGCTCAAATGGATCTTTGGCTTTTGAAAGCCACCCGTATCCTTGAATTGAACTGTGATTAAACTGTTATTCTACTGTACAGTGTTTATTTGATTATTTGTGACCTTATGTGACTATGTGTTTACTTGTTTTACTTGGAATCTCACTGGATTTTAGCTCACCCCATTCCCTTTGTTTTCCTTAACAGATTGGGGATGGATTTAATCAAGAGCTTTCTTAGCTTTATTTTGTTTTGAACTTGTATTTTGAGATTGTAACCTTTTGTTTAAGGAGATCTTACTTTTGACTTCCGTAAGCTTGAATCTATAAGTTCGACTTATATTATGTAAGTTATGTGTGGAGTGATAAGTTGACAATTAATTATGTGTATACTAAGCTTTTAGATTGTTGGTGTTGTGTTTATGTTTAATTGGGGTTACACTCCCGTGAATAGAAGATATCTCATCCGCTTCATTTGAGTTATTAGTACTTTGATCGACTGAGCCCCGACGAGAGTTGGGCAGGCAGTCTGCTGATACCTTAGGGTTCGCCCTAGGGAGAGGTGGGGCTGTCATACAACCCAACGTATATCCACTAGATTAAGCACTAATCCAACATAAATAGCATCATAAATCATCAAATCAGTCCACCAAACCATTGTGGGATTTCATAGAGCCCACACACCAAATTTTCAACATAAATAAAGCTACCCACATGAATATATGATCTTATAAGTGCAATATAACTTCCATATACCAAGAATCAAGGGGTTGATCATTGTATACCTTCTTAGATGATCAAGGCAGAAATTTTCGGTCCAATGGAACTCAAGAAAACAGTGCAAATGAAGCCCCTTTCCTAGCTTAGCTTGATCACCAAGTGATTTGCAAGTTATGTGTGAATTTTGAGATGATTTGGTGAAGAAATGAAGCAAGAATTGAAGAGCTTTGGTTTCCTTTTTTTCCTCCTATGGTGCATGGCTGCTTTGAGCAAGGAGGGAGAGAGTTGTGCTGAAATAAAACTTCCTTGTCAAGCTTAAATGTATGGCTAAGAGTGTCCCAAAAGTCACCTAGGAATAGTACGCGTTCGCGCGCGTTTCGTGCCCGATTCCTCTCGGGTTTGCTTCACTTGTGCACTAAACCTCTAATGCACTTTCTTAAACATTATAATTATCCACTCTTAATAGTTTAGAATAAATTTCTCAAATCTCCAATTAACCGCTCCAGTTCGATATACGCGAACTTTCGATTTTCACGCGTTACGGCGAAACTTTCGAGAAATTCTTATAATGATAGTATAACTAACTAATATTTGAGTACTTAAGCATAAAAATACCTATTTTAAAACTAATGTATGAGTCTTCAAATTTCCAAGATTATTGCACTCTTGATTCAAATATAGTCTCGACAAACGTGTCTTCGCTATTTCTTATCGAACGAGCCTCTGAAAAATAAATTTTTCTAACAAAACATTTTTAAAACATAAAGGAGACATTATTCCATATAAATGGATTTAAAATGATTGAAATAAATTATTTGGAGAAAACGGGTGGATAAATAATTAATTAAGCCATTAAAATAAGTAAAAATTCGGGTCCTCACAAAACCCCATCGATTAGTTAGTCGAATCGATCTAGCAAGGGTTTGATCAAGGAGACTGATGAAACATGGGTAGTGTCACGGCCCCACCTCCCCCTAAGGCGAACCAGAGGGTTCGGCGGACCGCCTGCCCGGCTCTCGCCGGAACTCAGTCGTTCACTACAGTCCTCAATTAAATACAAGATAAAATCTCAAATATAAATCAAATATTCCCACATTTACATATCAAAAGCAAAGCGTCCACGCTTCCACTGCGCCACTCTGATCCATGATCCCAATTATTATACAGAAGGAAGTCCAAAACTAGCCTATTACACATCCAAGCAATTCTAAACGTTCAATACAATCCCAATATGAATGATTACACAAAAGGAATCCAAATTCAATCCATACATGAGATAATCCATGAATAAACACTACAAGCCACTCCTTCGCCTTGAGCCCTGTGGAGGGGAATAAAACATTTTGGGGTGAGCTAGAAGCTCAGCGAGTAACCAGTAAAATCAGTTATCAAATCAGTTTCACAATCGTTCATTTCAATGATGTCATTTCAATATGGAGTATCAATAATTCACGAAACATTTACAATGGAAAGCGATAGTAACATTCATGAAAAGGATACGTTCGTTCTCCTGTCATTTCATTGCATTTTTGGTTTCATTCGTGCATTCATTCACCCCGTCCCTGGCTTTTGGCCAGGCTCCACCAACCTACAAGGTAATACTCGAGTATACCGAAACGTTCACCCAAGTTCCTAGTCGCCCGACCGAGTCCGCTTCTGGCTCGAGACGACCGGTAACAAGGGGCAATGGCCAGTTCAACCCAAAAGGCTTACATCCATGCGCAAGTAGCATTTAATCATTAATCATTAAAAATTTCATATTTATTTAGGTCGAGTGCGATAAAGTACACACTCGCCTAGAAAACTCGTTTTAACAATCATTGAAAGCAAAATCAATAATAACAAGACACTCATATGCAAGCACGCATGATATGTAAGAAAACAGTTCCAAAATTAACCTTGAAAACAGTTCAAAAGTAAATAATGCGGGAAAGCGGTTCAAAAGTAAATTTGGAAACAGTTCAAAAGTAAATAATGCAAGAAACGGTTCATAAATAATTTTAGAAATAGTTTGAGGTCACTCACCTCCACGGCCCTGAAACCATCCATCATATAGCATTGCCTTGCTCAAATCCAAGTCTTAGATCACAAACTCAATGCAAACAAGTCCTTTCAAAATTCGGACAGCACTTCATGTTATCTTTCTTTACTTTTCCAGCCATCAAGGCTTCATTATTTCCTCATTCCAACCCAAAGGTACACAACAACAAGTTCATCCAATAACCATCCAGCAAGCTCCAAGTAGTACTAGTACAAGTCAAGCTAGGGAAAAGTCCGGATATGAAAGTTAAGCTCAAAACCAGAAAAACAGTTTTGACGTCATTTTGCGGTAATGGTACCAAAGGCACATCGAGTATCGGATGAAGGTGCAAGATACACCGTTTCGAAGCTAAAAGACAGGGCTACAACATTTTAGAAGGTCACTCAGTCCAAATCCCAACACAACTAAGTCAAATATGCCAAATAACAAACCAGAACCGTAATTGCAGGTTTACAAATTACACTATGCTGTAATCAGTACAACTCAGTCTAAACAGGTCCAAATGCAGAAATTCCAAAGGCATATGGTAGCTAGGACATCAATCTACATTTCATCAGAAGACCTCAACAACCAAATCCAAAGCAATTCCAGTCAAAACAACCCATTACAGGCGCAGTTCTTACATCCTGATGAACCCAAAACAGCAACAGTAAATTCGGCTTATCTCATTCTACACTACTCCAATTTCCCTGAAATTTTACAGGAACCCTTAAAACATCAATACCTACAACTTTCATGTTTTGAGCCAAGGCCAATTCGGCCTCTATCTAGGACCAAAAATTTCGGACAGAATGAAGAACCAAGAACCCTAATTTTCCAGATTTCTTCCAAAACAGAATTTACTTGCAATCTTCCACTTTTTCCACCTTCTAGAATCATCAACTATCATTTCCAATCATCATACATAACCACATAATAACAATCATATGAGAACAGAAAAATCCTAATTAAATATAAAACTTCACTAATTTCAACCTAAATCATGAAATCATCCATAAAATCACTTATTCAACCACCACCAATCACTAATTGAACATTATCAAGATCAAAGGAAAGGTTCCTTAGTCACTTACCATGCAAACCCAAGGAAAGACCCAACTTAGCACCTTTGCTTCTCAAACCACTTCACCACACACCTTAATACCACCAAGAGAAAGGTTTTTATGGAGCAAATCACGGTTTTAACGGTTGGTTTGTGAGATTGGGCAAGAAATAGAAGGAAGAAATTGGAAGTTTTTCTCTCTTTTTGTCTCCAAGAGGTTCGGCCAAGGAGCTTATGAAGAAGATGAATTTTGGGTCAAGTTTTTAATCAATTAGTAAAGGTAGTAAAAATGGTCAAAGTCCACCCTTGAGTAAGAAAGTGACACTTGTCACCTTTATGTTTAAAATTTATCTTTTTGTCTCTCCAATACAAATATCTTAACACATTGTACAATAATATCACTTAATACAAAATTCCAACAAGTTGTCAAAAATATAATGCATTTACCGCACTTGCGGGTCCCACGTTCAAAATACGCTCTTAATTTCTCAAAAACTAACCGACACTAGAAAAATCATTTTAAAACTATCTTTGCTCATAAACTTTATCTGGGGAATTTTTCTAATAAAGAAAATATAGAAAAGGCGAGCGATTTAATAAAATAAACCCTAGAAAATTAGAAAATTTCCGGGTTCTCAAATTCATTTTTTTTTTCGGGGCGTCACAGGTAGTGTTTAGTATTTATTGTTTAATCCATTAGATACGTCCTTTGGAATCGGTATATTCGAATATTACCATCTAGTGTTCTAGGATTCTTGGAGTTCAGACCCGACAAGGGGGTTGATCGGTGAACGGAGACTGAAATTAAGCGGTGATCTACGAACATTGTTATTGCTAGATTTCAAATGTTGACAGAGTGTTAACGGATTCGGCTGTGGAACTAACTTGCAACAGCCCACTGTATCCTTGAGTTGCAAGTGAAATATTGAACGGGACTAATTGCTTCGCCTAGAATCTAGCAGTAGCCACCGTACCAGTTGTATCAACATTTGAATCTTGGGTGCTCTATCGAGAACTTGGTAGGAGCCACTGTATCAGTTGTATCATCGTTTGAATCTTGGGTGCTCTGCCTAGAATCTGACGAGAGTCACCATATCTGTATTGTATCCTTTTTTTTGCTGGTGTTAAATTGCTTATTTGAATATGTGAACTATTAATAACTTTACTTGTAATTGTTCACCTTCTTCGTTTTATAATTTTGATATATGTGATTGATATCTTATCAATTTGACTGTATATTTTCTTGAAACTTCACTGGATTTTTAACTCATCCCATTATTTGTTTTCCTTAATAGAGTGTGGAGATGAGAGAGACAAGAATAGTAATGGTTTGTAATAGGATATCTTAAACTTGTATTTGTCCGACACTGTATTATGGTACTAGTCGTTTAAATTCTTTTCCTCTGATTTGTACTTTGACTTGAATATTTCGACGATTTGTAGCGTGTAAATGTTATATTGAAGGATTTTAATGTTATTGATTTGAAAATATTAGTGAGTGAGTTCTAAGAAGAGTTGGGCAAACAGTCCGCTAACCTCTGGGATACGTCCTAGAGGAAGATGGGGTCGGTACAAATAGTATCAGAACTCTTAATGAACTTAAGCCAGGAGAGGGTTCTCGGACTGTGGGAAATTGTTTGTTAAGAGTGAAACGAATTACCATTGTTGAGAAAAATTAGATATGTATATCGAATGGGAATTTCAAATTTGGTTGATTTGCACTTGGGAGCATACAATCTGAGTAATGAATCATCCTATTTTTGAATTCTTATATTTGAGTAGTACATATTTCTTCTGATAGAATACCTGTAAATTAAGAAGGATATAGTATATTGGATTATGATGCGAATAGAAATCACGAGTGAATTTGAAGTTTTGACGACAAAAGTCAAGATGCAGAGGATTCTAATATTGAACCTGGAATTGAACTGATTGAGGAGATTGGATCGATGAGTGCTGTCATAGACTAGTCCAGTAAATGTTGAGTTAGGGTTTCGATAGATGGTGACTAGATTTAAACTTTGATGGTTGTCGTGAACATTTAAGTTGCTAGCACTGCTGACCTGGTTAAGTTTTCCTAAGAATATGTGGACTTGTTATGTGTTTAATTGATTTTGATGCAATCTAACTTAAACTAAATATATATTTATTTTATATTAGATAAATGTATTTTGACTTCTGATTGACTACCCTTGCCTATATGCTTACTTGATTCCCATCTTTCTATATATATATATATATATATATATATATATATATATATAGACGTGGACTTGTGTGAAAAATAAAAGTTAAGGAGATGACGTTGGGGACGTCCACATAGGATTAGCAACCTCGGGATTAAGGGAAGGTGATTGAAATTTGCGGCAAACCAAATCAGAAACCCAGGGACGAAATAAGGGACCAAATGGTGATTGCCAAAAATTAGATGACAGATCTTTTAGAATGTCTAGTACCCAAACAGGACTAAGGGGCTGGGCTTGCAAACCAACTTATAGACCAAGATATAGGAAAGGTTAGGACTCTAGAGAAATGTTAAAAAAAAAAAAAAAGATGTTCTTTGCTTAAGTTTTCTGGAAGTCCTGACTCCGAAGTAGTTGAACATTGATTAGCGAATATGATCCCTATCTTTGATGTCTTAGAGTACTCAGAGGAAAGGTAAGTGATTTTTGTAGTATTCGAGTTTAGCGATGTAGCTCGTTCATGGTGAAACATGCTTGATACTTTTGTGGTATTAATACTTTTGTGGTGTTCATTAGTACTATGGTAGAAATGTAAGAATGAAAATCATCTGAGATTGAGAGTGTTGGATTATGTATGGAGATTCCAAGGAGCAAGATTTGGGTTCTAATTTTGTATACGAACTTTTGGTGAAATTAGAATGATCGCCCAGATTGAAGTTTGAAAAAGGCATTAGTGGGAGTAATTGTCATAGTATCTTGAGGTATTACCCCACTTGTATTCAGATTTCTTGCCTATCTAATTTGAGAATGGCTAAGATTGATTTTCATGGATGACTTGGAACCAAAAGAATTTAAGAGTTATATGGTTAAAGTTTTAATTTGTGACTAGCTACTCCTTTAGATACTTGATTTGTCTGTTAGGCTATCATTTGAGATTAAATAACTCGGAGATATAAGGAATTCGAAAGCTACACATAAAGAAATAGAGATTCTTAGAAAGGAGTTAACATTTCAAAAGAAATTGATTGAATACTAGGAAGAACGATAGAAATAAGAGTATACCGAGGAAACTGAGTTACTGACCAAGAACATGGAAATGAAAAGAAATCATACGAAGGGATACTGGAGGAGTTGCGAAATAAGTTTGAATTGGTACATTCAACTATATAAGTTCTCAAGACATTTCTAACAACCAAGTGAAAAGTGTGAAGGAAACTTCTGCGATACCAAAGGGAAATGCAAAGAGATCAGTGGAGATGAAATTGTTATGAAGGATAGAGGAAGGAAGAAAAGAAAGAATAGACACTACAAGAAGATATGTGTAGCCCCTAAGTGTAAAATTTGTGATAAAACTCATATTAGAATATGTTATTCAAAAACTAGTGCATGTTTTAGATGCGGCAAACTTAGACATCAAGTGAGGAACCATCCAAAACAAATGAATTTGGCGATGGTGAAACTGCTGTAATAGTCGAAGTTAGCAATTAGTGATGTTTTATCTAAAATAGTTGTATTTATTGGACTATGTATAGTGAAAGATTTACAGAGTAAGTTGTATCTCCGTTAGAAACAGTGAACTTGGTACCTGATTCAATGATTCAATTTTTGTAAACTATTCTTGGGTTGTAGTTAGTAATGAAGGAAGGAATTTTGATTACAGAGGATAGTACATGTTTAGTGATTTAATTATAAAAATGATAGGAGATTTACATTGGGGACTGTTTGCCAAAGTATAGTGTCTGATTTGAAAATTTGGCAAGAGTAGTATACAAGTTTTGTAGTTACGATTTCTTTTTTTATCGATACCTAAGTCTATATCATCTTGAATAATGGAATTTTCTTTGAACTGCCTTAGCTTATTAGTTTAGCCATTGCGTTAGTAAGATTCTCCTCTAGGTACAATGTGATAGAAGCATCTTAGGTAAGAGGAACCAACTTAGGAGTTGGAGGAAAATCCTGTAGAATCAAGTTTTGTACGAACAAAGATTGGAATTTCGAGGATGAAATTCTCTTAAGGGTGAGAGAGTGTAAGGCCCCGAAAATTCGTTTCCTATGATTTTGATTAGTTTAACTTACTTTCCTTGCATTTCTGGTTACTTTATTGGTTGAGTCATATTTAACTTGGTGCATGTTTAATTTGGTACATGTTCAGTTTCATAGTGCATTATACTAGTGTGACCAACTAATGAATTGTGTACAATAAATTTAATGAATTAGAAGGAGTTTTGTACAAAAGAGATTAGGTGACAAGAGGTGTTAAGAGTTAATTGGAGGAGGGTTAGATATTTTGATGAATTGGAGACCACTAGATAGATATTACTCCTTGTTTTATCACTTGTCAAATAACTACAACTTCTTGACCAATTAGATAAGAATTTCCCTTGACTTGCCACTTGTTACTCTACTACAACTTTTTGACCAATTAGATAAAGATTTTCCTTGGTTTGCCACTTGTCACTCTACTACAATTTCTTAACCAAGACTAAGAGTAATATTTATTCTAAACCAAGCTATTATTTTAACGCCATTTCTTCTTCTTCTTTCTTTACTGAGAAAACAAAAAAGAAATAAGAGAAAACAAGCCTTGATTCCTTGTTTCATTCATGAGAAAACAAGGAAAAAAAATCCTAATCCATTCCGTAAATTCTTGAGTCAAGCATGGAAGGAAGCTATTGGAGGAATTTTGGAGGAAGAAAACCTTGTAACCTTCTTGATTAACTTGCCATCTTTGGATTTGGAGGTAGAAAAGTGAACTTTACTAGAATTGCTAGTTTTCTTCCTTTTTTTTGAATTTAGTTAATGTATGAGGTAATAGAAGTCAAAGGAAGGACTTGTATGAGAATTTTATGATTTTTAAGTTATGTTGCAAAAATTTCAATTTTGTTATATAATCTAGTTAATTTAGTTTTGACCTTTATATATATATATATATATATATATATGCAATTTTGATGAAAAGGAAGGATTTTATGGAAATTTACATATTTTTCAAATTATGTTGTGAATTTTTCAATTTTGGTTCATGAAGTTCATAGCTTAGGTTCAAATTAGATATTTGTGATTTTGATGATTTTTTTTGCCAATAATATATACCATATGACACATGCTATGCTAGTCATAATTTATTGTGTTTTTACCATGAAAATAAGGTTGAAACTTTCAAATTAGAGGAAAGGAAATTAAGGACAAGTTGCTGAAAATTCTTGTTTGAGTTGGAAGTTTGGGATGATTTTGACATATTTTGCTCAAAATACTTGTTAATATTTTGATGTTCACATGTATGTTGATTTGGAGTTTTTGAATTTTAGTTTTTGGTTGGTTTTGATCTATGTTTACTCGATTACTTGAGAAACCCTTAATTTTCACATATAGATTGGATTTGAGCCAAAACAAAGAGATTTAAATGAAAGGAAATGAGTTTTCTCCAAACCAAATTTTGGTCAAAAATTTCCACCTTTGAACATCGAAAGCCTTTACCAATTTTTTGTCAAATTCTTGACTATAATCGACATATTTTTGCTCCATATACTTGAAACATTATTTTAGCATGCACGTGGTTTTGCCCCTTGATTTGAACAAGAAAACTTTGCCCTTTTGAAAGTTATATTAGGAATAAAATCGACAATTGATGTGTCTTCTGAGTGAAGTTTTGAAGTTTCAAATTTCTTATTTTTATTCACTTTGATTTGCTAGACTCGTGATGTGTTATTTGACTGTAGGACTTGAGAGTGTACAAGAGAGAGAACCAAGATTTGAAATGGAAAGATTAAAATCAATTGGTGAGTGTTCCAATTACATATTAGGACCATGTGACTTGTTGATTGAAATGTGACTTGTTGTATGAAATTGTTAGATATCTTGAATTACTATTGCAATAGGTGAGTGTGTACTTTATCGCACTCGACCTAACTTTGTTTGAATGATACTCAATGTGCCTAGTTGATTGATATTGCTATATATCTTGAACTGCAAATAAAAAGACAAGTGTGTACTTTATCACACCCGATCTAACTTTGTTTGAGCTCTTGTTATCTTGTTTACAATTGAACTGTTTACAAGTGAACTGATATACATGTACATAACTTGAAAGTTTGTTGGAAATATTATCTCATCGATTATACTGAATGCTTGGGATTCCAAATCTCATTGGCTAGTTAGTCGAATCAAGTCAGTAAGGATTTGATCAAAGAGATTGATGAACCATGAGTAGTGTTTATTGTTTATTGTTTAATCCATTGGATGCGTCCTTTGGAATCAGTACACTGGAGTATTACCACCTAGTGTTCTAGTGTTCTTAGAGTTCAGGTCCAACAAAGGGATTGATCAATGGACGGAAACTGAAGTTAAGTGGTGATCTATGGACATTGTTATTGCTGCATTTTAAACTTTGACGGAGTGTCAATGGACTCGAAAAACACTGCTGGAGAACTGACTTGCAAGAGCTCACTGTATCCTTGAGTTGCAATTGAAATACTGAATGGAACTAATTGCTACGCCTAGAATCTGGCAGGAACCACCATATCAGTTGTATCAACGTTTGAATTTTGGGTGCTCTGTTGAGAATCTGGTAGGATCCACCGTATCAATTATATCAACGTTTGAATCTTAGGTGATCTGCTTAGAACCTGGCAGGAGCCACCATATCTGTACTGTATCCTTTTCTTACTGGTGTTAAATTGTTTATTTGAATATGTGAACTGTTAATGACTTTACTTGTAATTGTTCACCTTCTTCGTTTTATGATTTTGATATATGTGATTGACATCTTACTAATTTGAATGCATGTTTTTTTGAAATCTCATTGGACTTTTAGCTCATCCCATTATTTGTTTTGCTTAACAGGGTTTGGAGATGAAAGAGACAAGAATAGTAATGATTTGTAATAGGATATTTTGAGCTTGTATTTGGCCGACACTGTATTATGGTACTATTCGTTTAAACTCTTTTCCTTTGGTTTGTACTTTGGCTTGAATATTTGGACAATTTGTAGCATGTAAATGTTATATTGAAAGATTTTAGTGTTATTGATTTGAAAATGTTGGTGAGTAAGTCCTGATCAGAGTTGGACAGGCGATGCGCTAACCTTTGGGGTACGCCCTAGGGGAAGGTGAGGTCGTCACACACCCAATTTTTTTGCATGCTTTTCGCTGCCACCTCTGGCTTTCTTTCCTTACCCTAGTTCTAGTGTCGCCCTTTTCTTAATCTCTCTCCTCTCCTTACTCCTATTGTGCATTTCTCCTCTCTTCTGGCTCCCTCCATTTTTATTTTCTAGCATCACACTTCTCTTAATCTCTATTCTCTCCTTGCTGCTGTTATGCATTTCCCTTCTCTTCTGACCCCCTCCATTTTTATTTTCCTTGTGCTTCTTCTTTTATCACTGCTTCAAGCCACTGAATGGTCATTAGTTTAATGGCGACCTTGTACTACTTCTTCCTCTCTTTCTTATTATTCATCAGACCCTATGCCAGTTGCTTATATCAAGCTCTCTCTTTCCCATAACACTTATTTCTATTTTAATGATAGTGGTATGTTTTTGCTCGTGTTGTTCAAGAAACTATTGATGTAGTCTTATCGATTTTGTCAGAGTGTTGGCAGGTGTTTTTCTCTATGCTGCCAGAATGTAGATCTCTTTGATGGCAGTATAGTGTTTATGCTATTTGGAGAGTAGGAGTGATGGATTTTAAGCATTATTTTATATGAGAAAAACTTTACTTTTGGTGATTTTAAATCTTGAGTAGTGGTAACATGGTTTTGAGGTGGTTACTAGGTTGTATTTTGGTGGTGGAGAGTTTTTATCATTTATTTTTCTTTGGGAGATTTGGCTAAAATAAGTCTAGACTAGAAGTATGTCATTTTTGTATATCATCCGTGAGGAGTATTTGGGGCGCCTGATAGCAACTGTTATGTCTATGCTAGTGATTGCCTTAAGCTATTGGGAAGAAGAAAGAAGATTGAAGAAGCGATAAAAAAAAATTGGAAGAAGAAAGGGGGAATAGAGCAAGTGTGCTAATTTTTTATTTTGTGGTTGTAAAGGTAATTTGGCTCATTGTCAGATGATTAGTTTTTACCGATTAAAAATTATGCTGAGAGTTTAGGGTTGCAAGGGACAAATCACTTATACAATTGATACTCTTATCCCATCAATTTTAACAGGATGTAATTTCTCAAAACCAGATGGTAGGCATTTGTGATATTGAAAATCTTCATGTCAATGTCATTTTCTTGCATTGATGACATCCAAATTTATTTTCTATTATTCTTTTACAATACCTTGTCTCAAATTACTCACGCAGAATAGAGAAACTTTGATATTAAAGCCAACTTTCGTAGCAATATGCATATGAATTAGCTGCAACTTGAGGCACTATGTTTTTGTTTCTCCTCTTTCCCTTTCGCCTCTTTGAAATTGTCTCAAGTCTTAATTGGTTTCACATGAAAGATTAAGCTTTTCAAATCTTATAACTCACATAGTATACATATCAGTGTGAAAAGTGTGTAGCCAGCTCAGACGAATACAATGTTTTGATGATTGCACCAACTGGACATCATTCATTTCTTGCAATAATGAACATAAGCATATAAACTTTTCATGTGGCAATTGACTACTTTGGAAAATAGTTACAATATGTTCTTTACATTTAGAAATTTCTAAAACTATATGTTTTATAAATGACATCATACTGCCTGTTGATAGGACAAGGAGATGGTAGTGAAAGATCAAATCAGAATAGAAGCGAAAAGAAAAGTCGAAAGGCAATGCTAAAACTTGAGATGAAGGCCATCCCGGGTGTCAGTCGGGTCACTGTTAAGAAGAGCAAGAATGTCAGTTAATTTAGACGATTTATAAATTTTACTGAAAAGTTATTTGTAAATGATTTCTATTCCAAATTCAGTAACATTTTTCTGAATAGTTATGACACTTTTTGTGTATATTTGACATTATTTATGTTTCAGATTTTGTTCATCATCTAAAAGTCAAATATTTTAACAGTCCAACTTTAGACACATGTTATATTTGGCGAAACGAAGATTGAAGATTTGAGCTCACAATTGCAAAATCAAGCTGCAAAGCAGTTCAAGGCTCCTAATCTCAACAACGTGATTTTCAAGCCTACCATCAAATGTAACTCAGGATGATGAAGATGTAGATAAAACTGGTGTAGAACTGATAATGACTCAAGCTAGTGTTTCAAGAACAAAGGCTGTTAAAGCTCTCAAGGTTGTAGATGGTGATATTGTGTCTACCTTTATGAAACTTACAAACAAAGAAACCTTCCACAGAGTCTCCTAAGACTCATAAGGGTAGAATTTGTATTGTCATGTTTTAGATTGTTGTGGTTTTGTGATTGTAGATCTTTTGCATTGAATTTTTTTAACTCCTCTCATATGTTTGAGCTTACCAGTATTAAAAAAGTGTCATGCAATTATGATGATGTAATGGCTGGATGAGAGTAGCTATGGCCTCAGTGTCCAGCTTCTCTTGTATTGGTTATATAAGATTTCAATTTCAATACAAAGATACAGGGAAATAATGGAAAATGCTATGGCAATTTGAGATCCTAAATCTTCTACTGATGCAATGCACTCGTGAGGGTCTTGTAACTAACTGATTGTTGGTGTTCTGAACGGCATCATATATATATGTATATATATTCGATTCATTTATTTTAAACTGAGGTTGCATATGAATTTTTGTCATTTTTAGCAACTTTTGAGATAGTGAAATTTGGTATGTGAAGATTTGAGTGAAATGTATAGATTTGAAGTTAGTTGGTCGTTTTGTGTTTTGTAGTTTAGTCAGGTACCTGCGGAGGTCTATAGCTGTTTTTTTCACATGGCTGTGTTACTTCTGCTCTGCAGGTGCCAAATATCATAGTCCACGAGAAGGTTTTTATTTTTCTTTATGGAAGAAAAAGGCAGCTTGAGACGTTCATGGTAACATTATTTCATTCAATTTTCTTTCATGCCAGACTTTGTCAAACTTTGAGTTGTACTAACTAAATGTTGTCAATGTTTGGATAATTTGAGGTATCTAACACTTATTTTGATGCTGAAGATTGCTATATCCTTTCATAGCCCTGTAATAGGAAGGGAAAACCCTCCTTGTGCTTCAAAGACGTGTATTGTAAGAGTTAAAAAGACAGTGTATTTTAATGTATGCAAGACAAGACAATTTTCAATCCTTTTAGGGTTTACAAAACTTTTCGAGTCAACTTTGCCTTGAGTGCTTTGCTTGCTTTTATTTTTCTCATGGCCTCTTCTATGTTCATAACTGAGCTTTTTTCTTTGTTGATAAGTTATGTTTGTATTTATTTGCTTGTGTGTTTCTTAGTGACCGCTAGAGTGTGAGTTTGCAATGAGATATTGAATGTGGGAGCTTACAGTTGAAGTGTAATTTGGATTTTATGTATCCCAGTACCATGAAGATTGATTGGCAACTACTAATCAAGTTTCGCTTCTTGAAAGTTAATTGGCAACTATTAATCAAGTTTCACCTCTAGAAAGTTGGTTCTCACTTGATTTTCTGGTTAAACTTGGACTTTTATTGGTACCACGATGTGGCAGTTTGAGGGTATTAAGACTGTTAGGGGAGTGTTTTGATATGTTTTTTTCTTATAGTATGAGCTTGGTACTATAATGAATGTGAAGCTAACAAAAGTGTCTTTATTTGGATCAAAGATAGAAATTCATAAGCAAATAAGGCAAATGGCTCTGAAAGTAGTAATAATAGGCAGGCAATAAACTAAGACTGATGCTGAATAACATACTTCAAGTCTTGAAAACTGGAATTATTATAAAGGCCCTCGGGATTGAAAACAGAACTCTGGACACGCCGTCATTTATTAATAATGAGAAAAATCCTTCCAACGTTTCCTTCCTTCAAAGAGTCTGCATGATTTTGGAAGTCATAGTGAGCAACATAGGATTCACTAGCCACAAAATATACTTTTGTTTACTATGACTTATCTTTATCTATATTCTTGATAACAGTGAATTTGTTACTGATATATTTGGATGCCCGAGCCATCAGAAAGTAAATTTGGCAATGCTTGGTGCAAGAACAGCTCTAAATATATTTTAACTATCAAAACGAGTTGTAAATTTGCAAATAATGAAAGGACCCCAGACAAGCTAGTAATACATGAGAACTGGTTTGTCAGTTTTGAGTAAGATGTCCATGGGAGAAAAATAATAAAAAAAGCCGTTACTCTGAGTAAGAAATGAAAGGATCCTAGGCAAACTCCAAACATATCAGAACTAGCTTGTCAGTTGCCAATAAGACGACAAAAACCAAAAGGAATAGAAACAGGCCGAATAGTGAATATTTCAGAGAAATAAAGCATAAATAGAAGAGCAGTTGTAAAGAACTCACTGATCTTTATAGCCCAAATTTGAACACATCACTCAATTGTTAAGCATTACCTTTGTTACAAGGAAATCAGCTTTGTTCAACAAGTGAAGGAACATTATGGTGAAAAAGAATAATTGAAAAAACTAAACAGAAACTCAGCTAATGGAGCTTATTATTCAAAAGGCCAATTAGAATGCTCTGTATAGTGATAATCCTGATAATTGGACACGGGCACGGTGCTCGTTTTAGCTATCCCATTACGTTGACGCTATGAGTGAGATGAGCCAAAAGGCCACAAGAAGGACCATGGGCTTTGTCCTCTAGAATTCTAATTTCTCTGCTGTGGTGTTAGCTCTTGCCAACAAGCAGGGCACAACTGCATTGTTCTAGCCATGGGACAATGGAATCTGAGTGATACAAATATTTGCAAGGTAACTTCCTCGCATGAGAGCCTAAGTCAAATTTCTCTTTACAAACAGGACAATGAGAATCAGAGTGAACACCCTACTTGGTGCTTCGATCCTTGAAAGCTTTGTCTCCAAATTTGATCCAATGTTGTCCATAATTGAAGAGGCAAAAGATATTTCCTCAATAAGTGTTCAAGAATTGACGGAATCCTTGAAAGCTCATGAGAGAAGGTTGGCTAGACATGCTGAAAAATTTGTTGAAAGTGCTTTCCAATTGAAACTGAGTTTTAGCCCCAAAACCAATGAACGAGAGCCATCTTGTAACTACCAAAGAGGTGGAGACTCGTCAAGAGGCAGTAGATATGGCCGTGGAAGAGGCAGAGGCAGAAATTCAAGAGGAAGAGGAAGAGGAAGAAACAATCTTCAAAGATGCCTTAATGTTGAAAATTCATAACCTTGTAGCTATTGTGGCAAAATCAATCACCTTGAGAAAGATTGTTGGCACAACGACAAGCCAAAGTACTACTATTGCAAGAGATTTGACCACATTGAGAAGGATTGAAGATTCAGGACCAATCATCAACTGCAATTTCAGAAGACAAGCAAGGAGCAGAAAACTTATTCTATGCTTGTCTCATGGCCACTAAGGTCAAGAATAATATGTGGTATTTTAACAGCAGTTGTAGCAATTATATAACAAGAGATAAATCTATTTTTGTTGACTTGGATGAATTTACAAAGATTGAAGTGAAGATAAAAAATGGAGTCATAATTCAAGCACAAGGATTGGAAACAATTGGTGTCCAAACCAAGCAAGGTATGAAGTTCATTCATAATGTTTTATTTATTCTTGATTTAGACCAAAATTTATTAAGTCTTGGACAGCTTTATGAGTATAAATATGCACTTAATTTTGATGATTATGAGTGCTGCATTTATGATGAAAAGGATGATAGATAGCTTGTGATGAAAATTGAAATGCAAGCCAATTGAAGTTTTTCAACTAAATTTAATTATAGGGGAAATCAAGCCTTGAAAACATATGTCAATAAAGATTCATGGTTGTGATACAAGAGGTTTGGTCATTTGAATTTTTCATAGCCTCAAAGTGCTTCAACAAAGAGGGATGGCATATGACTTATCAAGAATTAAAGAGAAACATAAAATTTGTTAAGGTTGTGCACTTGGCAAACAACACCGGCAACCATTTCCTAAAGGAATTACATGGCGAGCCAAAAAGCTTTTGAAACTGATTCATACCGATATTATAGATCCATGAAGACAACTTGTCATGGAAGTAACAAGTATTTCATCCTTTTCATTGATGATTTTTTAAGAATGACTTGCAGTGATTTCATGAAAGAAAAATTCTAGATGTTTTCAATTTTTAAGAAGTTTAAAAGTCTTATTGAAAAACAAAGTGATTGTTACATCAAGAAGTTGAAGAGTGATCGTGGCAAGAAGTACACATCAAATGCATTCCAAGAATTTTCTAAAGATGAAGGTTTGAAAAGGCAGTTAACTATTGGCTACATACCATAACAAAATGGAGTTTTGGAAAGAAAGAACCAAACTGTGATAGAGATGGCAAAATCTATGTTACATGACAAAAACTTGCCAAAGAAATTTTGGGTCGAAACCATTTATACAGTTGTATATTTGTTCAATCAAAATCCTACAAAACTGTATGGAATCAAACTCCAATTGAAGTATGGAGTGAAAGGAAACCGTCAGTGAAACACTTGAAGGTTTTTTGGGGCATTTGCTATACTCAATTCCATAAGAAAAGAGGTACAAGTTTGATGAAATAAGTGGAAAATATATTTTTGTTGGTTATAACTCCAAGTCTAAAGGTTATAGATTGTTTACTTTGAAGACAATCGAAATCATTATTAGTCGAGATGTTGTATTTGATGAAAATATTGCTTGGAATTGGGATGAGAAAAAGATTGTGAAGCAAGTTGTTTGGCATCATGAAGAAGAAGAAAATTCAACAAATGAAGAAGAAAATGGTGATGATTCAGCACCAACAAGCAGTCCACCATCATCTCTAAGTTCAAGTTCGAGTTCAAGTTTGAGTTCTCCAAACTCAACTCCAAAGAAAATGAGGAGTTTGAGTGATGTTTATGCAAGATGCAATTTTTGCATTCTTGAACCAGAAAATTATGAAGAAACATATGCAAAAAAGAATTGGAAAAAGATAATGGAAGATGAAATTTATGCAATCGAGAAAAATGAGATTTGGAAACTAGTTGAAAAGTTTCAGGACAAGGAGATCATTGGTGTCAAGTGGATTTACAAAGTCAAACTGAATTTGGATGGTTCAATCCAAAAGAAGAAGGTAAGACTTGTTGCTAAGGGTTATTCATAGCAGTTCGGGATTGACTACAATGAAACATTTGCACCGGATGTAAGATTTGATATAATTAAAGCTCTCATTGCCGTGGTAACCCAAAAAGGTTGGAATCTCTACCAACTTGATGTTAAATCTGCCTTTTTGAATGGAGAATTGAAGAAAGAGATGTATGTTCAACAATTTCAAGGTTTTGTCAAAGAAGGACAAGAAGACAAAGTGTATAAGTTGAAGAAAGCATTGTATAGATTAAAACAAGCTCCAAGGATTTGGTATAGCCAAATTGATTCTTACTTTATGGAGTAAGGATTCAAGAAGAGTAAAAGTGAGCCAACCTTATATGTGAAAACTCAAGGTAACTCAAACATTCTCATTGTTGCTTTATATGTTGCTGATTTGCTTTACACCAGTAACAATAAAAAATGATTGCTGATTTTAAGAAAGACATGATGAAACGATATGAACTGAATGATAGGGGACAACTACATCATTTTCTCGGTATGGAGATTTATCAATATGATGATGGAGTCTTTATTTGTCAAAAGAAATAAGCTGAAATTTGGCATGGCTTGTGAAATTTGGCATGGCTGATTGTAAACTTATGGTCACACCACTTACTGTAAGTGAAAAACTTGTCAAAGAAGATGGTGAAAAGAAAGTTGATTCTATTTTATATAAAAGTTTGGTAGAAATTTTGTTTTATCTCACAGCTACAAGGCCGGATATCTTATTTGCTTCAAGTTTATTGTCAAGATTTATGCACAATCCCACTCAATTATATCTTGGAGCAGCCAAGAGAGTGTTAAAATGCATCAAAGGGACACTTAACTACGGCATCAAATTCAGCAAAGCCGCTTCTTTAAATTTGCATGATTATTGTGATAGTGATTGGGGTGGATGCCTTGATGGTATGAAGAGTACCTCAGGCTATTGTTTTTCACTTGATTCTGGAGTATTTTCTTGAGCATCAAAGAAGTAACAAAGCGTGGTACAATTATCCACTGAATCTGAATATGTGTCTGCAAGTTTGGCAACATCACAAATCATTTGGCTTAGGAGAATTCTTGAAAACATTGGTGAGAAGCAAAAGGAAACTACGGTGATGTTTTATGATAACAAATCAGCAATTGACATTGCCAAAAATCCAATTTATCATAGTCGAACTTGCCATATTACTATCAAGCACCATTTTATTCGAGACGCAATTGAAGATGGTGAAGTTGAACTAAAATTTTGCAAGAGTGAAAAGTTGTAGGCATCTTTACCAAGGCACTTCTAAAAGACAAGTTCAACTATTTTCTAGAGATGCTTGGAGTTCAAGAACAACATATGTTGAATAATGTGCTGAATCAATTAGTTGATTAATTACTTAGTAAATGAGATAGTTGGAATGTTCTCTATGTATCTAGAAGGTTGAAAATTAAGAAAGTTGTTGGTAAGTGTGGTTGGAAATCCTTCCTATGTATCTAGAATGATCATTTACAACTAAAAATTGACCTTGTAAGCTCCAAAGCAATACAACAAAAGAGTGAAAGAAATAAAAAGAAAGAAATAATTGAAGCTACCCTTGTTTCCAAATATTCTCAGTTCTTGGTCTAATATCCAACAAAAAGACAAAAAATTAAGCAAAATCTAAACATCCTCTTAGAGCCAAAAATAAATTGTAAATTCAAGAAGTGGCACCAGATTATGCAGCTAGTCGGTGAAATGGTAGTAGTCCTTGGCTAACCGAGGTGGCTCCGTGGCAGACTCACGGTAGACTGCTCACGGATTCACGACAGTAAGTGGCGGTGCATCCTTAAATTCTAACAACAACAAATCCTAATGAACCGATGGTGGTGAGGTGGTGGATGGATTGAGTGAGTTGGTTTGGGTGCGAAAACTGGGAAGCTAACGGTTGCGAGCCGCAGTGCTGTGGAAGACGAGAAGAGGAGATAAAACTAGGGCAACGCCGCAACGGGAAGTCAACACTAGGGCAGCAATGGCCAATATCCTCCTTGATTGGTGATGGTGGTGAGACGGTGGATAGATTGGTGATTTGGTGTGAAGGAAGAGGTGGTTGTGAGTGGTGGAAAAGGGAAGAGAAAAATTAGGGTAGCAATGGGAATCCTCGTTTGGGAATTGAAATTTAGGATATAATTATCAGATACACAGTGAAATGACAATAATGCCCCTATTTTCGAGCCTGTTGAGTAGTTTACAGGTCGTGCTCAACTCGGCTTGTTTCATAAATGAGTACATATAGAATTGAACTTGACTCGTTTACTGAGAAAAACGAGTTGAGTCGAGCCCTTAACAAACTGGGTCGAGCTCGGCTTGCGAGCTATCCGGTTTGATTAACAACTCTATCAAAAACCCATTGTCATTGAGGGGCCTTTTGATAGTGATTATCATTATCATTTCCAAGTAACAACAAAACAGGTGGTAAGTTTTTGCAATGATTTTGAAAGTAAGGTAGGTGATTCATGGAATTTTTTTAAAAAAAAATAATACTAAAACACTTTTTATAATGTGATGTATGTGATATAAAAAGATAGTTGGGATATTAAAAAGGTGATTAAAAAGTATGTTAGGATGCAAGTAAATAATTTTGCAAATAATTATCAATCTAGACAAACCCAGCATATTCTAGATCAAATAAACAAAATTAAACTCCATTTTTACAGATGATGCAAAAATTATTACCTACTTATAGTTTTTGCATATATCCAAAATTTTCATTTCTTCAATATTTTTTCCATGAAATTTATGAAAAATTTTCTATTTCGATTTCATTCATGGGAACAATTTAAATCTTTACTCATAAAACTCTCTTTTTGCTATTGATTTTTTAAACTTTTCTTCTATCAGTCGTTTGATTACACACAGCTAAAGAAAACTTTTGATTCCTTACATAAGACCATATAGATCCATATTTTTGTAGTTTCATTGTAAAACAACACAAAATTAAAAATAGTTTTTAAATTTTTAACCCAGTTTCTATTTTTTGTATTTTTTTCCCTGCTTTAGGGATGTTTGAGTGCGAGGGTGATTTCAAATTTTATTATGATACATTATATTTATATATGTATATCCTTTCACTTCTAGACATGGGCATCGGAAAATAATTCCTTTTTCTTTTACATGTTGTACATAGAATTAATTTGTTGGCACTAAATGGGTAAAAAGAATTAATTTGTTGCACTAAATGGGTAAAACTTGTATATTTTAAGTTCTTATTTTTTTATTAATTATAATATATATATGAGGAGTTTTGATTTGGTAAGTCTAGAATATTTGTTCATTAGAGTGCTAGAGTTTTTATTATTAAAGTCAACTTGTAGGAGTTATCCTCTTTAGATGAGAAAGATCATAGTGTATGATTTAGTTGGGAAAACCAATACAAATATCATTCTAAATCTAATATAAGATTCAAGAACAATTTCATGATTATGAGCCAGGTTACAATTACTTGAACTAAGCGCAAGATTCAGGAACAATTTCATGATTACGAGCCGGGCTACAATTATTTGAACTAAGTGCAAGACAATTTACACCATGAAGTGTGAAATTTGATAATTTAAGACATAAAGTTAGAATTAACGATAATTGAGAGGTGCATATCGCAATTAACGTCATATGAGACCTATAAGGCTTTTAGGCCCCAAGAACAAGGGGCCCATAAGCTTTGCACCGTTCTTATTTCTTAATCATGAACATCATCAAATAATAAAAGTTTGAGGGCAGAAAGTAGAATTATTACGTAGTTCCACACCACTTTTTAGGGTATATTTAACAATTGAGGAACTTTGAGGGCATAAATAGAATTAGTACCTAATACCGCATCATCCAATAAGTTTCCCATTCCAAATGAACACCCGAACCGCCTCTACCATTTGCTCAAAGTCCCACACGCAGTCACACGCTTGATATATAAACTCAGTACTTCATCTTTCTCTGCTGTATTTACTTCCCAATAACAAAGTGGAGAGCAGTGGGAGAAGGGATTAGGCTAATTTTTCTCATATTCCACTCTCTATTTTGTTTCTTTATTGTTTTCAGTTCTTGATAAAATGGTAGGAAAAGCTGTAATTTCTGACGACGAAGGTAAATATGATTTCTTTTTTCTTTCTGGCGAAAACAATCGATGTTTTTTGAAGAAAAATTTGTGCTTAGTTCGGAAGAAGCAAATTTTTTTTAATGATTTTTGAATGGGTTATCCATTATTTGTGAAGATGAGGTTGGAATCGAGGAAGAAGAGAGGGATGAAGAGCCCGAGGACGGGGAGAGAATAGGCCGCGGCCACGACGACGATGAGGAGGACGAAGATGAAGGTACGCCGTCAGATTGTATTTGTTGTATTTGTATACTCGTTTTTCCTTTTAACCTTCTTCAGCTCGTTTCTAGCCTGGATAATATTGGTCTTTTTGTTTGGGGGATTTTAGGGTTTTGATGATTGATTTTGGAGTTTTTGTGCAATGGGCTGAATGGGCATTTGTATTTGGCGTATTTTTTTTAGTGAAATGTTGATTTGGAGGCTTGCTGATGTTTGATTATGGATTTTACTTGCATGTTGTTGAATTTTTCCCCTCCTATTTGTGCTTATTTTCATTGTTTCTTTTCTATTATTTACTTTAGAATTTTGTTCAGGAATTTCACCGTAATCTATTGCTTGGGAGATTTGGGAGAATAATAACAATCTTCGAAAGAAGCTTGGTTAACATTATTATGTACTTGGATGATAATTACTTCATGGAATATCTGAATGAGTAGTTGTAGACCAAATTGTGATGGAAAATGCATAGTGTTGGATACTAAGTAAAACTTCAAAAAAAAAATTCAGAATCTCATAACTGCATTGATTTGGTGTTATTGTGCTTTAATAACAAACTTTGTTGTGCTAATTGTGATTGATTGAAGACTAGGTAAGCTCTATCTCAATCTCCTGTTGTCCCTTAGAGAATTTGCAATGTGCGATATGCTTCTTCTGTTTAAGGACTTTCTTTTCTCTGTTTTGTTGAGCAGAGGAAGGTCAGGATGAGTATGAGGATGATGGGTTTATAGTTAGCGATGTTGAAGAAGAGCAGGAAGAGGAGGAAGACGATAGGGCTGATGATGGTGCGGAGAGACAAAAGAAGAAGAAACGCAAGAAAAGGTTAGCTTCTTCATCTTCTCTCTGTGTTTTTCGTGGTGCTTTTTATATGATAGTAGTAAAGCTGTTTTTTTTTCTGGATAAGGAAAGGAAAAAAGAAACAGTTATCTGATGTTTTTACTCTTAACTCTAGGGAGTCAGAGAGGAATTATGTTCTTGACGAAGATGACTATGAGCTCCTTCAAGAGAGCAATATTACGGTTCCTCGACCAAAGCTTGTAATGCCCCTTTCTTACATTGTTTTTCCTTGCAATGCATTAAAAGCATTGGCAAACAGTTTCTAATGCTTAAATTCTATCAGGAGAGCAAGAAGTTCAAGCGACTGAAGAAAGCACAGAGGGACACAGCAGAAGAGCATTCTGGGTTTTCCGATGGGGAAGAGTTTGATGAGACAGGGAGGAGGGGAAGAACTGCTGAAGAAAAGCTCAAACGCAGCTTGTTTGGTGATGATGATGGTATAATTAGTCATCTTGATTTGTATTCATGGTGATGGTGGTGAATTCTTATGAAATATTTCAGGACAACCGCTTGAGGATATTGCTGAAGAGGAGCAACTGGAAGAGGAGGATGAGGCAGATATGGGTGAGGAGGATGAGATGGCTGATTTTATTGTTGATGAGGAAGACAGCTATGATGAACATGGAGCGCCCGTGAGGTAAATCTCTGCCATAGATCAATTTTGATAATTGGTCTTTTTATTTCTAACTACTAAAGGTTTCTTGAACTTTATCTTATTGGTTTGATATAGAAGGAAGAAGGTTAACAAAAAGAAGGCCCGGCAGGCACCAGGAGTTTCATCAACTGCTCTCCAGGAGGCACATGAAATTTTTGGTGATGTTGAGGAGCTCTTGAGGCTTCGCAAGCAAGGTTTGGTAAAGATGAGCAGGCATGATGATTCTGGTGAGTGGAAGGAGCGAAGGCTGGAAGATGAATTTGAGCCTATCATCCTGTCTGAGAAGTATATGACCGAGAAAGATGACCGGATACGTGAAATAGATATCCCTGAAAGAATGCAGGTTTTTTTTTTTGCCTTTTAGATGGTATTTTGAATGTATGTTACTGGTCTTTTTTTTAACCATCTTCTCGCATCTGTAGGTATCAGAGGAAAGCACTGGTCCTCCTCCCACAGATGAGGTAGATGATGAGAGTTCGTGGATACTTAATCAGCTTGGTAATGGTGTGTTACCTCTGTCTATGAAAGGACGAACAGATACGAATGAGGCTTCTAACGAGCCCCCAATAGACAAGAATCACATTACAAGATTCTTGGAGTTGATGCATGTCCAGAAATTAGATGTAAGCAAGATTTTGGTTGTAGTGCTGAATTTTGACATTACCTGTATGAACTCTTGAACTGAATTTTTTTCTCTATTTTAGGTTCCATTCATTGCTATGTATAGGAAGGAGGAATGCTTGAGCCTACTGAAGGATCCAGAGCAGCCTGAATCAGACAATGATGACCAGAATAATTCTGACAAAAAACCTAGCCTGAGGTGGCACAAGGTATATGATCTGCCATTGATACTGTACTGGAGTTCATTTTGATCTGGTTGAATGATTTTATCGTATGTACCAGCAGATGCTTTGGGCCATCCAAGACTTGGACAAAAAATGGCTGCTTCTTCAGAAGCGGAAGAGTGCTCTAGAATCATACTATAGTAGACGGTATGATGAAGAATCTCGTAGAGTATACGATGAAACTCGATTAAATTTAAACCAGCAGCTTTTTGAATCAATTACCAAAGCGCTCAAGGCAGCAGAGTCAGACCGAGAGGTTGATGATGTTGACTCAAAATTTAACCTGCATTTTCCAGCGGGTGAAGTTGGTGCAGATGAAGGACAATATAAGAGGCCAAAGAGGAAATCACAATATAGTATATGCAGTAAAGCTGGTCTATGGGAGGTTGCAAACAAGTTTGGCTACAGCTCTGAGCAATTTGGGTTGCAGATATCTCTGCAAAATATGGTAGGTATCTTGAGTTTGGTATTAGAATATTGCTCTGTATGTTGACAGGAACATGAGGAATGGCATGTGATCATTTTCCCTGTCCAGAGAATGGAGGAATTGGAAGATGCCAAAGAATCACCAGAGGAAGTTGCCTCAAACTTTACATGTGCAATGTTTGAAACACCTCAAGCAGTGCTAAAAGGTGCTAGGCACATGGTATGTGAACGTATCGTCATGCTTGCATGTCATAACTAACTGCTTTTTCATATTTGATTGTTTAAAAATTTGCTTGTCATTCCAGGCAGCAGTTGAGATTAGCTGCGAACCATGTGTTCGGAAACATGTGCGTAGTGTCTTTATGGATAATGCTACCGTGACGACAACTCCTACTGCCGATGGCAATGCAGCTATTGATTCTTTTCATCAGTTTGCTGGAGTGAAGTGGTTAAAGGATAAGCCACTTACTAGATTTGATGATGCACAGTGGCTTCTTATTCAGAAGGCTGAGGAGGAGAAGCTGCTACAAGTTACTATCAAGCTGCCTCAAGCAGTTCTTAACAAGTTGATTAGCGACTCTAATGATTATTATCTTAGTGACAGTGTGAGTAAATCTGCTCAATTGTGGAATGAGCAGAGGAAGCTGATAATTCAGGATGCCTTTTTCAATTTTCTTCTCCCTTCAATGGAGAAGGAAGCCAGGTCTTGGTTGACCAGTAGAGCGAAAAGTTGGTTGTCTATGGAATATGGAAGGCTCTTGTGGGACAGAGTTTCTGTGGCGCCATATCAGCGTAAAGAAAGTGACAGCACAGATGAAGAAACTGCCCCCCGGGTTATGGCTTGCTGTTGGGGTCCTGGAAAGCCTGCCACAACTTTTGTGATGTTGGATTCATCTGGAGAGGTTATAGATGTTTTATATGCAGGATCTCTCAGTCTTCGTGGTCAAAACATCAATGATCAACAGAAGAAGAAAAATGATCAGCAGCGGGTTCTAAAATTTATGATGGACCACCAACCGCATGTTGTTGTTCTTGGAGCTGTGAATTTGTCCTGTACAAGATTAAAGGAGGATATATACGAGGTATGCACTCTTGAAGTCTTCACAATATTTTATTGCAGTTGAAGTTTATTGTTTAGTGCTTGAGCTTAATTGTTTTCTAAATTTTACAACAATGCCCTTGTTTCCTGGGGATTTTTAGTGGTCTACTTATTAGGAATATATCATTCATCTTGTTCACATTGTTTATGTTCCAAATTACTGCCATGTTTTTCTTGTTTTTTCATTAGTTTGTCAGGGATGTAACCTAACACTTTCTCCTCTCCCCTCCTGAAAAACACATTACAGATAATCTTTAAAATGGTAGAGGAGAACCCGAGAGAGGTTGGTCACGAGATGGATAACTTGAATATTGTGTATGGTGATGAATCTCTACCACATCTGTATGAGAATTCCCGTATCTCAGCTGACCAGCTTCCTGGGCAGTCAGGTAGATGCATTTTCCTAGTTGTGAATATTGTTTCTGTAATATAGATGGGAAAGTGACCATTTCCTAAATTTATAGGTATTGTCAAGCGGGCTGTGGCTCTTGGGCGCTATCTTCAGAATCCATTAGCTATGGTTGCTACGCTATGTGGACCAGGAAGAGAGATATTGTCTTGGAAACTTGGTCCTTTCGAGAGCTATCTTACTCCTGATGAGAAGTATGCTATGGTTGAACAGGTCATGGTTGATGTGACTAATCAAGTGGGTCTTGATGTGAATTTGGCTGCTAGCCATGAATGGTTGTTTTCTCCTCTGCAATTCATATCTGGTCTTGGGCCGCGGAAGGCCGCATCTCTTCAAAGATCTTTAGTAAGAGCTGGAGCTATCTTCACCAGGAAGGACCTTTTGACTGCACATGGGCTTGGTAAAAAGGTGTTTGTCAATGCTGTAGGTTTCCTCCGTGTAAGACGCAGTGGATTGGCTGCTAGCAGTAGTCAATTTATTGATTTATTGGATGATACAAGAATACATCCCGAATCCTATGGTCTTGCACAGGAGTTGGCAAAAGATGTTTATAAAATGGATGTAGGAGATGACATAAATGATGATGATGAGATGCTGGAGATGGCTATAGAGCATGTCAGGGAGAAGCCTCATCTGCTAAGAGCTGTCCATTCATCTGAATATGTTGCCGAGAAGGGTTTGACCAAGAAAGAGACCCTTAATGGCATAAGATTGGAATTGATGCAAGGCTTTCAGGATTGCCGCAGACCTTATGTAGAACCAAGTCAGGACGAGGAGTTTTACATGATTTCTGGAGAGACTGAGGAAACACTTTCTGAAGGGAGAATTGTGCAAGCAACAGCTCGCAGAGTTCAACCTCAGAGGGCGACTTGTGTTCTTGATTCTGGATTGACGGGCATGTTGACAAAGGAGGACTACACAGATGACTGGAGGGGTTTTGATGATTTGACTGAGAAGTTGCGGGAAGGTGATATTTTAACTTGCAGAATCAAGTCAATTCAAAAGAATAGGTATCAGGTCTTTTTAACTTGTAGAGAGAGTGAAATGAGAAGTAACCGGTATCAAAGCTATCGAGAAATGGATCCATACTACCATGAAGACCGCAGTAGTTTACAGACTGAGCAGGAAAAGGTTCGTAAGGAGAAGGAGCTAGCGAAGAAGCATTTTAAACCAAGGATGATTGTTCATCCTCGTTTCCAGAATATCACAGCAGATGAGGCAATGGAGGTATGATTTGTTCAATAGTGAGATTGAGTTTACATGTTTATGTACATTAAACTTGATGGAGGAAATTCTGTAAGTTTTGTGGACTTTATTCCTGTCAAGCTTTTTATGACTCTTCATTTGTCAAATGGTAATAAAGATTTGACACATGTATGCCTTGAACTGATAATAATTTGTTTAGGGAGCATACTTGATATAGGTAGGATATGACACTTTAAAGATAGACTGAAAGACGGATGTAGTTTTACAGGTATTTATAGAATGTCATCATGTAGAGATGATATGGTTGCCTGGACTGCACCTGCCCACAACTGAAATTGCCATAATCTTAAGTTCATTTATTTAGTAAAATGCTATATAGACTTGCATTATTTTGTTCATTTTTTTGTCTACATTAATGTTCTTGTATTAGCTTGCGCTCTCATTGTTTGGATATTGTTAGGCTATGGTCTAAGATTTCACCTATTGTAATTTTAGTTAAATGCCCTCACTGATGCATGTCTAGTCTGAGAGTGTACTACGTGTGGCACAGCCATTTAATGTTTGTGCTTCTTAAGTGTTGTCTGATTTGTTTCTAATATAAAAGATGTGAAATAATTGTCAAACAATTAGATTTCGTCAATTGTTGATCACGATAGTTATGTTTACTTGAATATGCTTATAACCTCATGTTTTGTTGCTTACTTTTTTCTGGTGCAGTTTTTGTCTGACAAGGATCCCGGCGAAAGTATTGTCCGTCCTAGTTCTCGTGGACCCTCATATTTGACCCTCACACTCAAAGTCTATGATGGCGTTTTTGCACACAAGGACATAGTTGAAGGCGGAAAGGAGCACAAGGATATAACAAGTTTGCTTAGGATAGGGAAAACATTAAAAATTGGAGAGGACACATTTGAGGATTTGGATGAGGTAAGAATCTGGAATCATATTATGTTGAGCTGTTAATTTTATGGATTGTCATGTGACGCACACTGTCCAGTCTTCCCACAATTGGCCCAAAGGGGGTAGTGAATGCAAATTTTATTAATTTATTTTGGACCCTAGTAACCACAGTTTCATCCCCGTTGTTTGTGCAGTTTTTATATAGAATTATGGAGATTAAATCACTTCTCAGGAATATGTTCTTGTAGTTGCTACAGCAAGTGATTGTTTCTCCATCCTACATGAGTGTTTGTTTCTAGACTGACCTCACTTAGTCTTCCCAATTCATTTTCACCATGGTAACTAGTGTTTGCCAAAGGATTGTTTTTCAGCCAAAGGATTGTTTTTCAGGATTACTAGTTGCAGCATTTTTTTTGGCACCTCTATCTTATCTTGTAAATTTGTCTGACTTCCTTTGTGTCTTAACATTTGTCATGTGAGGTCAAACTCAGAACCAGAAGAGTCTTTTGAATTATAATAAGGCTGAATGGTGGTAATGGTAATCCATCTTTTGTGAGTCAGTGTACCCGTGATTTCCATTATTCTTTTGAGTTCCAAATGATTTCAGGGCATAAAGATATTGGTTGGTAACAAAGTGCTCTTGTTAACTTTGTTTTCTTTCCTATCATGTTATTAACATTATGGGCTATATATAACCTGTTCTTTCTGTGGGTCATTTACTGTTTGAGTGTAAACTGAGTTTTTAGGAGAACCTTCTTTTTGAATATTTGATTTTTATATATCAAAGGAAAGCCTTGAGGTTCCCACTAGCTGTGTTTAAATTTGGTTGGGTTTCATATTTTGTATCTACTGCATGGGGGTGGTAATTATGCTTGCAATTTAACTTTTCAAATTGTGTGTTATCAGATTGTAACTTCATTTATAGATCCATGCATTATGTGCTGTTCTTTGTTACTTTTACATCAGGTTATGGATCGCTACGTGGATCCTTTAGTTACTCATTTGAAGGCCATGCTGAATTACCGTAAGTTCAGGAAGGGCACTAAAGCAGAAGTTGATGAACTCTTGAGAGTGGAGAAATCGGAGTATCCAATGAGAATTGTTTATAGCTTTGGTATATCTCATGAACATCCTGGAACATTTATCCTCACCTACATAAGGAGTTCAAATCCACACCATGAGTATATTGGTCTATATCCGAAGGGGTTCAAGTTCCGTAAGAGAATGTTTGAGGACTTAGATCGCCTCGTTGCTTATTTTCAGAGGCATATTGATGATCCACATGACTCCACACCGTCAATAAGATCTGTAGCTGCTATGGTGCCAATGCGAAGCCCTGCAACTGGGGGCTCATCAGGATTTGGTGGTGGTTGGAGTGGTTCCTCTAATGATGGTGGTTGGAGAGGTGGCCAGTCTGCAGACAGAGATAGGGGTCCTAGAGCAGGTAATCAAAATTCAACAACAAACTGAGTTAAGATCGTGCTATATGGTTGAAGATTATGTAATATCATTCTCTTCTACTGTGTGTTCATCTTAGTGTAATTCATTGACAATTATGAAACATGAATTTGATGCCTATTGCTTTCTTTATTTTATTTTTTTTCAAATGTTTGATGTGCTTTTAGATGTTTTTTGGTAGTTCAATAGAAAGAGGCTTTCTACTGTTCTTTGATGCTTGCTGATGTAGTCCTGACTTTTGGCGAATTCATAAATTACTGTCTTTTCTCCTCTGGCCTTTGTACCTCTAGTTGTGAGACAGATTTGATTCAGTCATGTCAATTAGGGTGCAGCATTGAGGAGGGTGAAAAAAAGGAACCCAGAAAAGGGTTCCCCTTCAGAGTAATTCCTCAATAATGTGTTAGAAGGTCAATTTCTGCATAGAAAAGAAGAGCTTTGGGTAAGCTGAGAATGTTTACTCTAAGCTTTTGGTTAAGGCACTTCATCTTCTTAATTTGTGGGTGAAAGCCTTGGACGTAGTGGATGAGTGCCCCCAAAGTTTAGCATTTTTTACATTTTGAAAGAAAAAAGTTATCTTATGCGCAATCCCAAAAAAAAATTATGGATAGAAGACTGAGATAGTCTAGTTATTAATAATTTGCAAATTTATTGTAAGCTGTTGTATATTCTATTTAAGCATTTGGTTGTTGATTTTCAAGTATAGTCTAGATTGAAGTTTATTTAACTTCAGCCTTAATATGCTGATTTATAGTACTAATGAACAAAAATTGCTTACTGGTTGAATAAACACGTTTTATCTGATGAACTCTGAAAGACTGCTAGAATGTTGTATTTGCACATTAGAATCTATACCTGAGGTGCGCAATTACTAATATTGGTGTTCAAATCATGAGGCACATGAGTTGTGTAAGGGGAAATTTGGTTTCTCAACAGTTGCGGAGGTTTGAACTGTTGAAATGCATCTGACAAATGATTGCTTTTCCAATTCCAAAACAAATACAAATCAAGAACTTCTTGTACATAATTGGGCTATGAAGTTTATTGCCATTTCTTGTCTGCAAGCTTACTGATGTTATGGCCTTCTAGTTGCTTTCCGCATATTTCTTGTAAAGGGAAATCCGGTTTCTCAATACTTGCAGAGGTTTAAACTGTTGAAATGCATTCGACAGATGATCACTTTTCCTGTTCCAAAATAAATGCAAATCAAGAACTTTTTCTTGTTTGCAAGCTTACTGATGTTGTGGTCTTCTTGGTGCTTTCTGCATATTTCTTGTAAGGGGGAATGTGGTTTCTCAGTACTTGCAGAGGTTTAAACTGTTGAAATGCATTTGACAAATGATCACTTTTCCCATTCCAAAATAAATGCAAATCAAGAACTTATTGTACATAATTGGGCTCTGAAATTTATTACCATTTCTTGTCTGCGTGCTTACTGATGTTATGGCCTTCTAGTTGCTTTCTGCATATTCTTATCAGGGGAATTTTGGTTTCTTAATATTTGCAGAGGTTTGAACAGTTGAATGCATTTGATAAATGATCACTTTTCCCATTCCAAAATAAATGCAAATGAAGAACTTCTTGTACATAATTGGGCTATGACGTTTATTGCCATTTCTTGTCTGCAAGCTTACTGATGTTATGGTTTTCTAGTTGCTTTCTGCATTTTTCTTGTTTAACCTTTAACATTTCCTCTTGACTACCAGTCTGTCGTGCTTATGGAATTTTTTATACTTACTGAAATTGAATGCCAGAGTCAAAGTTCCTTGTATTGTTACTAATTTGGGTTGCTTTCTTGGTCTGTTTTGCAGGAAGAAGTGATTATAAGAATGGTGCCAATCAAGATGGACATCCAAGTGGATTGCCAAGGCCATATGGTGGCCGTGGTCGTGGCCGTGGCCGTGCCCGTGGCTCATATGATGGTGGTAGGGGAAATAACAACAATAGCAGGCAGGATGGAGACTACAGTTCGCAAAAGTGGGGCTCCAAGGATAATGATGATGGATGGAGTAACTTTGCTGGTGCTAAAGTTCAAAATACACCCGGTAGGGAAGCTTTCCCGGGTGGCTGGGGTGGTGGTGGAAGTGGTAGCGGTAGTGGCTGGGGGAGCAGTACAGCAGATAGTGGTAGCGGAGGTTGGGGTGGTGGCAGCAGTGGCGGTGGTTGGGGCTCTGGTGGCGCTGGTGGCAACAGCACTGGTGGTTGGGCACAGGGTTCAGATGCAGGTACCGATGCTGGAAACTCAGCCTGGGATGGTAGCAAAAAGAGTTCAATGCAAGCTCAAGGTGGTAATGGTGGATGGTCGGGGAGCAGTGGTGGTGGTAGTGGTTGGTGAGGTGCTTGCTTGCAGGAACCACGTGTTTCTATTTGACCAAATATTATGATAGTTAATTAAGTGCCGAGATTTTTTGGCCTTGCCCTTGAATTTATGGTGCAGCTTTTGTTTCGTAATCCCAAAAGTTTCACCCTAAAAAAAAAAAAAAAAAAAAAAAAGGACGCTCTGCTTTTCATGCCCCTTGATGTAGGTAAGGTCGAGGCGCTTGGACATGTTTAGGGTAAAGGTGATAGACGTATTGTTAGGGTGCTCGTTTGAGGACATATTGACTGTAGTTATTTGGGGAGAATGAATGAGGTGGCTATATCTTCACTTGCCGCATTCCTCAATTCAGCAAGAGCAGAAAGTATGGTAACTCATCACAGTGGCATACATGGTAGTTGTTGAATCTTAGCTGCATTATGGTTCCTTATTTTGCTTCTACTACTACACGTTGCATACTATCAATTAAGCAACGTCGTTTTTGATGGTTTGATGATTTTAGCTATCTGAAACAGAATTACGAGAAATGATTTGCAAATCTAGACATAATGTTTGATAATCATGATCTGAATCTACATTATTTGCTAACTGGCTTCATTTGATCTACCAAGTTATGGTATTAGTAATAAAAGACGCCTATGCTGGTGGAATTTGAGAAAGCAAATACCATTTCTATGGAAAATGGTGACGACTTGAAGAGATAAGAGGGAGCCATTATTTCAAGTAGTTTGAGAAGATCATGCAATGGAAATGTCCAAAAGAGAAAAAAAAAACAAAAATAAAGCACGGGGCCACCCGAAGATCGTTGCTAATCAAGCAACAGTGAATGTATTTTATAACCAATTGGTGCATCGCATTAGAATTTTGAGGGGAAAAAAGTAAAAGCAAAAGTATTCACTCTTGTAATGATGGTCCGTCTTAAGCGCAGAACAATAGTAAGGAGGAGAGTCACGGGAAATATGGTGGTTTAGTGTATTGATGCAATTAAGAACTCAGTTACCCCATATAGTTATTTATGGTGGCAATACATTGTGTCATGTCGCTATTGTGTTTGTTTTAGAAATTAATTAATTTGGATTTAACTCATTAGGATCTGATATTGTGCCATGATTTTCTTATTGTTGACTGAACATCATAATCAATAAACCCAAATGAATTGGAAAAACCTAACCTATTAATCACATATCGTAATTTATTTTGATTATTTAAGCGATTCAATCCTATTGTTCATGAGCTTTTAAAGATAAAGTACACGAAAGTCAAACTATAAATCAAAATCCAAAATTACAAGAATTAGATATATCAGCCAAAAAAACAAAGTTTGATACTGCAATACATAATAAAACACAAAATTAAGATTCTTCAAACCACCAAAAAAAAAAAAAGCAATACATAATAAAATCTTCAAAGCACAAAACAAGTTACAAAGCTTAGTTATTTAATAGAAATAAAAGTCAAATAATGCCATATATGATAGTACATCAATGTCATGAGTCTGCAAAACTTTTTTACTGAAATCTTTAAGCAAAATTTGAGCATTTTTAGTTTTATGGATTGCTCAAAATGACCTCATTAATGTTTGATTATAAAAAAATAGTCACTTTATAGGTGGATCAACACAATCTGTTTTAACTAGGAAAAATGTTGACCTTATAGTGACCTGCGAAATTTCAAGCGGACATGAATAATTATTAATTTCAAGTCATGTTCAAGTTGTGTAGTCGCATCGTGCTATAAATTGCCACTGGGGTTTTTTTTTTTTTAATTTCGAAACTTTAATCTCTCTATTTCCACATGATATTGGAAAGTTTTTTTTGAAAGTTTTTTTAGATTGTTCTCTCTATTTCCACGTTCATGTTCTATCCTCACTCATTTCCGTGATATTACTCGTGTAATAAAGTAGGGAACGGTGCCAACCACCATTTCTATCTATTTCGAATGAAAATTGTTTAAATTTTTTATTGAATTATCTATTATAGTAATTTTGTAATGTGATAATTAAAATATTATTTAAAAACAATGCATCGTATCCAAATAAACTCAGAGGAAGAATTGATGTAATTAAAGAATTATAGAGACAATTCCAAAATTATGATGAATTTTAAAATCATTCTTCAGAAGGGTAGATTGTGATGTGCCTTCTAGTAAGAGGGATCTTTGCATTTGCAAAATGCGAGCTTGACGAAGTATAGCTAAATTTATTGAGTTCTCATTCATATTTCAGCCATAAGGACAGCAATTTTTCATTTGTAGTTGCTGACTTTTGTTACAGAAGATGACAAACATCTATTAAAGAGAAACTTGAATTATTCAGTCAAATATAATTGATAATTGTTAGAGAAAGGAGGAAGAATACGTTTTCTTGCTTGGAATAGAAGGTCTGCTATTCTCGCATTTGAAGAACGCGAACTCTCAGAGCTCGCATTTCGCAAGTGCGAAGACCTCACTGGTGGAAGCCACCACAACAAACAACCCTTTTGCGGAACGATTTTTTAAATCTATCATAATGTGGAAAATTGCACCATTCTTCTAAAGTTGAGGGATGCAATCGAAATTAAGTACTTGTTCAACCGTGTTGAAGTAATCCTGACCGGAGCTGCAAAAATTGATGTAACTATCCTCTGTGTTGCTAATCTTTTTGATATTCTGTTCATTACTAGTTTGCTTGTTCCAATTATCTTCTTCCTGTTGTTGTTACTTTTTGGGTAGGGTTTTGAATGTTTGGATCTGTTTAGAGTTTTAAATTTTGTTTGGCAAAGAAATTGGTGTTGTATGAAGATTTTTCTGGATACTGTTTGCATTATTAAAAGTTATGCAAATTATACATTTGAATTCATATTTGTGTATATGAAAAGAGAATCTAATGTAATAAAATTAAAGAGAATTGGAAAATTGACTTGTCATTTCTTAGTTTACTTCATTTGGATTTTGAATATTCCGGGAGAACTGGAAAATTTCTAGATTATAGGTGACAGTAAAAATCTAAGGACTGAATTTTTGGCTGGAGAAGAAAACATGAATGAAATGTCATATAGGAATGTTAATGAAAAATTATGAGATTTAGGCAAGGGACTTTTTATGTCTTACAGAGCATGTTGCATTTTGTAATTCATTCTGTATTATGGCTCCTAATGTTTGAAAAGGAAGTTGTGGATCTTAGGATTATCATATTTTCAAGTAGCTTATTTTAATGGAAAAGGGTTTTGAGTAGCTTGTTTTATTTGTTAATGAGATGGTTCATGATCCTCTGGGATTTAGCTGGCTTTTATTGGGAAAGAAGGTCAATTTTTTTTTTTTTTGGGGGTAAAAGGAAAGAAGGTCAATGGTTTTACTCAAGGCTTAGAATGTAAATGGCATTTATTCTATTGACTACAACTAAATAGACCGCCATATAGCCATAATCCAATGGTTAATGCTCTTTTTTCCTTGTCTTAGAAAAAGGAATTCTCTCTTTTCCCATTAGTCTTTCAGCTTCTTTTCCCCCAAGTCCCCATTTTTTTTTTAATTATCTTGGTTTGAACAAAAATGAATAATCGTTTTAAATTCATTTATTTACAAAACCAATTCGAAGTGCAAGGCAGCATCTTTACCTCTTTCAGTAGTAAAAACCAGAAAAAAAAATTTTTTATTCATGTTAGAAGTAGTGTTACAAGCATAGAAAAATTAGTTAAGAAATTCCCAAGCAAAGTCCTTCATTCTTTTGATTTATGCTTGATATGTTAGTCCACAAAATTCTGTATATTGATAGAAGAGCCCTCAGCCCAGTGGCTCAGATTACTGTCAATTAACAATTTTATCAAGTGGATATGCACATTTTGAATATAAATCATGAATATATTGATTAAATATTAGTAGAACATTGCTTAAAACCTCTTCAGTACTGTTCAATATGGCATCCAAATGCTACTCTTGTCCAATATTTGAGGGCTGGAAAGGTCAATTTGCCTGGATTCTGGCTAACTTGATTACAGTTCAATTGTACGCCTCGTGTTAGTTTGTTCGCATTCGACTTCCCTGCCCTTTACTGTTTCTTAAAACAATGCTTTGATGAGATTCGTGATGATAGCCTGAGGAGATTAATTTACTTCTAGTATAGCTCAATGTATTAGCCTTTGAATTTGGTGACGATTTGATCAACTTACACGCATTAAGGATGTCTTTCTGTAAATGTCTGTGTACTAGAAACATCATGTACGTGAGATTCGAATGCGGAAATAATGTAATACTTTTTAAACAAGTTGTAACTCCATTTTAACTGTTTGTACATGCTTACAACAAGAGTGTAATATTATTCCGTTATTGTGAGTCTCATGTATAATAATTATGTGTCTATTATGCAATTTTACAAGTAATTCATATAGTGTCACAAGGTGTTCAAAAAGTATTATATCATTTTGAACAGTTATCACTTTGTACCCCGAGTCCGTGAAATTCGGTCTTTCCTGTAATCGGTGAAGTGTTTTACTTTCAATAAATCTGTAAAAATAACTAGGAAATTATAAAAATACTGTGATTTGGAAAACAAAAAGGGGTGTGGGGGGGGGGGGGGGTTGGAGAAGAGGATAAAGTTCTCACTTATTTAAGAAAATATAATTAAGTTCACAGTTTATTTGGCCAATGCATTCTGATTGCCCTATTTGAAAAGGCATATAATTCAAGATAATGTAAAACGTCGTACTATTGGCAGGACAAGGCCATGCAAGTGGAGGGTCAAAATAGAGCTAAACTTCTCATTGAGATTACTTTTAGATAGCCGTATTAGTGATTGATTTATGTTAAACTTCTTATTTTTTGGGACTGGAATCTCGTATATTGATATGTCTAATACTTCTCAAACTTGCAAATGTTTGTCATCTCAAAGCTGGATGTGTTTAAGAGCCCCAATTCAGACACTTAAAGTTATTTTTGGCAAGGACAAGATAGAGGATTTGAGCTCACAATTGCAGACTCATGCTGAGGAACAGTTCAAGGCTCCTAATCTCAACTATGTGACATCAAGGCCTGACCCATCAATAATAGCACAAAATGATGAAGAAGTAGATGAGACCGCTATAGAGGCGACGGACATAGAATTGGCAATGACTCGAGTTGGGGTGTCTAGGGCAAAGACTGTCAAAGCTCTCAAGGCTGCAAATGGTGGCATTGTATTTGCCATTGTGGAGCTCACTTTTAGCAAGTCTTTCCATTTAGGGTCTGTTTGGTTGGAAGTAAAATGTTTTCCTTGGGAAAATATTTTCCGTGGAAGTAATTTTCCATGAAAATCATTTTCCTTTCATTATTTTCAGGTGTTTGGTTAGTTTATTGAAAATATTTTCTTACTTCATTTTTCTGGTGTTTGTTTAACTTTTGAAATATTTTCACTTTTATCTCTGTCTTTACTTTCTACACATTATAACTACATACTTCTTTCCATGCAAAATAAGAAAATTTATCTCATTGTTTAACTTTAAAAAATTTTGGAGAAATGTATATATGAATAAAAAATATCTCCTTAAGCAATAAATAAATTGCTGGCCATTTAGTGTCAAATATCAATCACATGCAATGCTTATTGTGACATATATCTTGCACTCTCACTGCTGAAAGTTTTTCTAGAAAAGAATGTCCCTATTATACATAATTAATTACTAGCATAGGATGAGCAGGATGAGATTTTTTTTTTATTTTGAATATACTAGGGGGAGGGTTGGGTTGGGTGGTACGGGGGAGGGAGTGTAAGGAAGAGATCTTGGGTTCGAGTCCTCCTGTTTATACTAAAAAAAAAAAAAGAACATACTACAAGATGTTTTCAGTAAGTTTGGAACATACTACAGGCGGGATGCATGCATTTCGGAAAACAACTTCAGTAAGTTTGGAAGGGAAGTTGTTTTCCATAAGATGAGTGAAAATATTTTACATAAGAAAATGTTTTCAGTAACTTTTGTGCAACCAAACACGGGAAATTAGGAAAATATTTTCCTGGAAAACATTTTCACCCGAAACAAACGGACCCTTAGTTTTCTGTATTTTCAAACTTTTATGTTCTCTTTGTCTTGCTCCCTTTTCTTTAGTTTTTTTCTTTTTCTTATTTGGTTCTTCAAACTTGAGAGCTTGTTCAATAGATCCTTGTGATTATGCAATTTTGGCTTGTCCAGGACATGTCAATTTTCAGCTTAGTGTGCATTAATTACTCGCATGACATTGAGGTTATAAAAAGTGAAAAAGAAAGATGAGTTATTGGTGTAGATTATCATAAGAATCTGATTACCATTTTAATTTAATTGGTAATTTTTGCAGCCTTACGGAATCACTTATCTCAAATGTTTTGTAAATCATTTCCATAATTCAGTATAATTCATATCAAAATGTGATTAAAATTGAGTGGAGTGCATGATTTGTATCCGGCTCTGTCTCTTTTCTTTGTGCAGGCATCTGCTATTCTTGTACATCATGCAAGAGTTTTTAAGTTGCTTCTTCATCCTTTTTTCACCAAAGACAAGATTGCAAGGACATAACAGCCTATTTAAGGCAAATTCCTCAGATTATTGTTAAAAAAAAGAAAAAATCACAAAAATAATGATTTGACATGGATATGATACAAAACTAGGGGTGGCAATTTTCGACACGACCTGAAAACACGACACGAACCTAACACGAAATTAATGGGTTTGGGTTGAGGTTTTGGGAATTCGGGTCAGAATCGGGTTGAACCCGATGAACCCGAAAAGAAAACAGGTCGATTTCGGGTCAACCCGTGGTGACCTGATATGACCCGATATGACCCGTTTACGAATTAAAAATAATTTAATAAACATAAAAATAATTTTATCTAACTAAACTAAGTTATTCTTTTTTTCAAAGGCATTAATTACTTAATCCTAAATGAATTTATTTAATTTGTGTGAAGTTGAAATTATTATATTTGAACAAATAATATATTATATTATTTTTTACTTTTATACTGTTTTAATTTATTTTATATTTTGTTTGGGATAAAACACTTTTACGGTGTTTAATTTATTTTAGATTTGGTTTGGAATTATTTATTTAAATTTTTATTACTTGATTATGTAATTAGTTTTGTGAGAAATTGATTTTATTAGAAATTACAGTGATAAATTAATAAATTAAAATTAAGTTTCGGGTCATTTCGGGTCGACCCGCCAACCCGCCGACCTGAAATTTTCGGGTTCGGGTCAGCAAACCTAACCCGTCACGGGTTGACGGGTCGGGTTCGGGTCAGCATATTTTCTGACGGGTCGAGTCTGACCCGACCCGCCAACCTGATTTGGACCTGAATTGCCACTCCTATACAAAACTATGCCTGTCGGGTTGACTAAGCCGGGCAGCAAAGAATATTTTTTTTTTCAAATACTGGACTGTCGGGTTGACAATCCAAAGCGGAAATTTTTTTTAAAATAAAATACAGGCCGGCACCCATCATGAAAAGGCCAAAAAAAAAAAGAACGACTGGCTTGTTGGAGACACCACCGTTACTCAATCATGTCTCTCCAATTTATACCTCTTCTTCAAATTATCCACTTTGAAAAGCGGCTACTGTCGGTTTCTCATGGCTCACATCTAGCGTAATGATAAAAGGAAAAGAAAGTTACAAGTGATAATATCATAAACCTCTTCTAAGATTTTTTTTAATATCACTTGGCACCCCTAAGATTTCAAAAATATCACTTACCTTCCTTACTTTTGTTATTTGTGTAACAAAATTTTTAAAAACCCTAAATTACCCTTTCACTTGCTAAATAAAAGTATTTCTAAATCAATTTGTTTATTTCAAGAAAACCATCATTTCAAAAACAATCTCTTATAGTACTACCACATCACAATGCTATACCCCATAAAAATACAAAATTTAAAAAATAAAAAAGATATTTGAAAAGAAATACACTTGCATCAATTTAAAAAATCAACTCAAAATAAACAAATAAATTATACCTAGCTTTATCACAATCACAAATATTAAAAGGCCAACAAAATTTAATTTATTATAATTTACAACTAAAATATTGCATAGTCATCCAAAAAATATGAGTAAGAGAGAATGATGAAGAAAAGAAAGTGACTTTTGTTTCTTTTTTTTTTTGCAAATTTTGCTCTCCATTTATTTGATATGTTGTGAATTATGTGTCAAATGAGGGTTAATATAATATTTTTACAATTACTAAAGGAGATAAGTGATATTTCTAAAATCTCAAGGATATCAATTAATATTAAGAGAAACCTCAAGGGAGGTTTCTGATATTATCCCAAGTTACAAATAGAATCCCATTAAAAAAAGCAACTTCAAAGTCGTTGGTGTAAGTAGTACTAGACTAGTGACATCCACATACTTCACGTTGGAAGTGCCACTGGAGCCAGGTAGGCAAGCCAAATTAGTTACTACGAACTAAAAGCCACTGGGCCATTTTAGTTCATAGTAACTTCAAAGCCATCGAGCCAGTCTTTTTGTTTTTTTTTTTTAAATTTTTACTTTTGGCCGACCTGTGAAAAAAATTTTCACGTTGGCTGCCGGGCTTTGTTAGTCTAGCAGCCTAGTATTTTAAAAAAAAATTCTTTCCTTTTGTACTATATCTATGTTAGAACATTATTTTTGTGATTTTTTCTTTTTTTTGGACAATAATATGAGGGATTCGCCCTTATTTAATAGATGAAAAATAATAATCAAAGGATATCTTATGAATAAACAAGTTTTTATCTTTTTCCATCATTACCCACTAAAGTTGTTCAAACAAAATTGAGAATAGGAAAATTTACAAAATAGATCAATTCTGACGCCAAGGAAAAAAAGCTAATTGAGTCAAGTTTTATACGCATGTTGAATATCAATTCAGCTAGAAAAGAATGCAGGTCAAGTATTAGTTGGCATTTTCTAACAATATGTGAATACTGGACCCTCCATATGGTAAAGGTAGATCAGTAATTTTGTCCAGTATGGACAAAACTAATTGAGCAAGGCCTAAGTTTCTTCTTTTCAATTCTCATACTTGGAAAGATGATTTTATATCATGTTAATAATTTTAAGTTGTTAGCTTTGTTAAACTTGTCACTTTTTTTTTTGACTATGGAAGGATGTTGTTTTGAACGCTTGTTTATTGTGAATCTATGAGAATTGATGTTTTTTAATGGTTTTTTTTAACGCTAGCATAAACTTATGATGAGATATTTTAGACTTATATTTGGCTCCCAATTGTCGATTACCGAAATATGACCATTTTAAACTTAGGTACCAAAGGATTCCGAACCAGTATGACTAGGTAGCATATGACCATAGTCACTAATAGTTCAAAATTTTGACTGTCTTGTAAAACTGGTTTTTAATAATGTAACATTCCGATGAACTAATTATCTGGTTCATGAATACCTTAATGTCGATCCAAACATTGGATGTGTTATTATACTTATGTTATTGTGTTAACTCTCCTATAGTGAAATACCAAACATGACTATTTAACAAAAACTATAATCTTGAAAAGAAAATAAACACTTGATAACTCCTCTTCACTCGATTTAATCTAGCATAAATGAGCCATAGTTCTTCGTTCATATATTTCATGACCCCTTACAATTCCTAATTAATACACTCTTCAAGTAAAATCCTCTTGATTAGAGTAAATTAAGATGTTTCCAACTTGACTCCATCCCAAGTGCATTTAGGAGGCATAGTATTTTTACTTTCATTATTTTTTGAGTAAATTTATATACACTGTCATTGTATACACTATCACGATTGGATGGATGACACATGAGCAAATTTTGAATTTCAAATTCGAATTTTGCACATGTGACATATATCTAATGATAATAGTGTATACACTGACACTGTATATAAGATTAATCCTTATTTTTTTTTACCTTCTCTCCACACTATTTTCATCCCTAACTGCTATAATTTGTATTTAATTTTAAACCATCCCACCACCCCGAACTGCCATAGTTCTTCACTAATATAATTAGGAGCCAAAGTTCTTTTTTAATATACATTCTCAAAATAAAATACTATTGACTACATTATAAAGTGAATAAGCTGAGTTAAGTCTGAGCAGTGCTCTACTCGAGTTTGACTTATCTAAAAATGATATTGCTTGAGTTTGAGCAAATTAGACTCAAGTCTAAGTCAAATTATATTTTAAAGAGCTTGACTTCGACTCACATAAGTTCGAGACTAAGGTAATTGTTAACACATCTCAGTCCACTACTTCTAAAATTTAGTGTTAATTATAGTATTGCATTAAACCATTGGATTAACATTTTATACTCTAACAGTGTATTTATTTTCTCACACTAGTAGCATTGGATGTATGTCACATGTGCATTATTTGAATTTTAAGTTTAAATTCATATTATGTGATACGATTAAACCTGCTAATGTAAAAAAAATTATATAGTGACAGTATATAAAAAAGTTATCCGAAATCATTATCTATTATACACTCTTGAACATTTTATTTTTAGTAATTTAATACCTTATACATTCAATCAATGGCACATTTTTCAATTAAAATTGAAAATTAACAATCCTTCTATTACTTTTGGATGAAAAGATTTCAACATCCCCAAGCTCTCCACATCACCCCAAAAAAAAAAAAGTTTTAACACCCCTAATTAATAACACGGTAAATTGTGAAAATTGTTAAATTGGGGCCACAAATCGAAAGCCAATAATAATTCGAGGATACAAATTGCAAATACTGTTGAATTTTCTACCACAAGTATTTAGGGTTCTTTGAGGGTTTCTTTTCTTTCACCCCAAATCCTCACTCTAAAACAGACACACAAACGACGTTTCCTCTCCGACAGCATGACTGCCCAGTCCCAGGAAGAACTCTTGGCCGCCCATCTGGAGCAACAAAATATCGATGTAATTTTAATCTCTCCTGTCTCTGTGGATATCTTTTGTATAAATTGTTGTTATCTAAACTTTTGATTTTTTTAAAGGAAATTAATATCTATTTGCTGCCTCAGTTGCAAAAAATTCGTTATTTGTAGTTCAGTATATCTTTTGGAATCTATATTTACAGGAAATCCTTTATTTTTCTGGCCATATTGGTCAACGAAAAGTTAAGGTATATTGATAGTCAGGTGATGATGTTGTGTTAGTATTGCGGCTTCATATGTTTTGCTGGAAAATTATCAATTTTGATGAAATGAATTGGAAAATGAACGAGAACTAACAATTCCATATTCAATTAAAGCAGAAAAATATGGTCTTTTTGGTGTTTCGTGGCTACTGATTAGACAGGATGTGTGCTTCAAATCCAAAAATGTGTTGAAAATGAAGGCTAGTTAGTTAATTAATAATGCGGGAGTCAAGTTTTTAAATCGGAGAAAGATATAACCTTTTTGGGGTTTTGCGGGATTAGAAAGGATGTGTACTTCAAATCCAAAATTTTGTCGAAAATGAATGCTCGTTAATTAATAATGCGGTAGTCAAGATTTTAAATCAGTTTTTTTTGACATATCGGTGATTGCAAAGAGACTTTTGGGCAAAAAGATGCAATCTTTTGAAATGAAAGCCATAATATTTTTTCAACTGAGTTTGGGTGCATGGAACTGCACTAGGAATTTCTGTGAAACCATCGCATTTAGCTAAATGATATTACCCTTTTGAAAGCTGATAATGGAATTGCCCTTGGCTTCATGATGAACCTGTTGATTGCAACTTTTTTGCATTGCAGGTACAAATGAATGAGTGCTTCTGAAGTCACTATTATGTGATTTGGAATTTTGTTTAGAGGGATGCAATTACTCATAATGAACAATTCAGGATCCATTTTTTCATGTCCCCCATCTCTCATAAAAGTGTGGCACTTGACATTGATGAGTCAAGAAGGACTATTCTTTTGTTAACCTTGGCTTGCAATTTAGTAGTTTAACTTTTCAGAGTGATTTATCAAAGGGTTGTGCTAAATTTAGCTGTGTGCACTATAGTGACATACTATAGTCATTGTTTTTTAAGGAATCTAAGGTTGATTAACAGTTTAGCCAAGGCTTGCACTTATTAAGATATTGTTATCTCCAAATATCTAACATGTGCTCAAATGTCGCAAAATACTTAATTTGACAGGCAATGATGCCTGGGATCGCTAAGTCAATTTAGTTCCTGTTCTATCTCTTGTGGATTTTGGAAAATAATTGTTTTTTTCTACTAAAGGTTCATAGTGATGGTTCAATTCTTCGTTTATTGCTTCTCCAACCTGGTGAAGATAACCCGCTAGAATGTCTTTAGCAGATGTCACTTTGTGGTTTACTGGCCTGTCAGGGCTGCTATGAATTTACCCCTTTATTGCTGTTTTAAGTTAAGGAAATGAAAAGAATGGGTACTAGATTCGTCTCAATTCTAGATGAATTTACAAGTGTCAATTATGGATTTCATTCTAGGCTGCACTAAACTCCTTTAAATTTTAACAGACCACTGGATCCTTTCGTCTCTAGAACACAATCAATAAATTTGTGCCTTCTATGCACTCCTCTCATCTTCTGCTGCATGGTTTTGATTCTGAAGTATTGCATAGTTAGAAAAAAACAAGCAACTGGCCAAAATCTTTTCAATATGGTTGATCTGCCTTTCAAAATTTTCCACTGTTGTCTTGCTATGGGCTAAAAATCTTTTTTCTCCTACAATCTGCCCTTATTTATTCAGCTAAATCCTGCCTAAAATGAAGTCAATTGTTGCACTTGTTTGAAGCTGCATTGCTGGCTTATTTTTATTTAATGATGAATATGCTGTTTTACAGCCTGAGGAACCTGTGATCGAGGATGACGATGAAGAGGATGATGAAGATGATGATGATGACAAAGATGAAGATGACGTTGAAGGTACTTGTACATTCTGTATGATATAGCACCTTTAAACTCACTTTTAACGCTTTTTGTGGAAGCTTGATGTCGTGGACTATTCAATTAGAGAAATACAACTGTTAAAAGATTTCTACTTATAAATGTTTTCTCATGAAATCTTACCTCTCATGTCTGGTTGGTGCAATAATTTTGTTGTTGGTGCAATAATTTGTGTTAAAGTATGAATTGTTTATAGTGTACGATACAGCCACATTCTGTGAGATTTGCATACATAAAAGCATATTCTTTCTGATTCAAGAAATATGCTAATGTGCCTAATCTTCGGTTGGATATAGCACAACTCTTTGTCGTGCTTTTATTTAACTTCTTCGTAATTGAACAGTATTTTGATGTTGTAAGAAAATATGTTATACCTTTTCATTAATATGACAAATTAAAACGAATTCCTCCCATCCTTTTACTGCCTGTTTGTTGCTCCACTGGTCATTTTCATTCCTCATTCCCTCATGTCTCTCTCTATTTTTCGTATATTCTATGTTCACCCAAATTTCCTGCTTGCTTTCTCCTCCCACCTCTGGCTTTCCTTCCCTCTTGCTCTCTTTGCCTGCCTCCACTTCTGGCTTCGCCCTTCTCTTAATCTCTCTCCCCTCTCCCTGCTTTTGTTAAGCATTTCTCGTCTCTTCTGGCCCCTGTTACTCCTCCATTTCTTTTGCTTCCTCCTTTCTCTCTGCACCAGGCCACCCAATGATCATTACTTTAATGCCGACCTTGTGCTACTTAAACTCTTCCCTGTTGTTCACTGGCTGCTCTGCCACTTGCTTATAGCAAGCTCTCTTTTTCCTACACACTTGTTTCTGTTTGATGATAGTGCCCTGGTAGTGGTATGTTTTTGCTTGTGCTCAAGAAGCTATAGCTGTAGTCTTGTGGACATTTTCAGAGCGTTGGTGTGTGTTGGACTTTGTCAGAGCGTTGATATGTGTTTTTGTCTATGCTGGTGGAGTGTAGATCTCTATGCTGGCGGTGTGTTGTTTCTGCTATTTGGAAAACTGGAGTGATGGATCAGAGTTTTTCAGGCTTGGTTTTGAATGAGAAAGACTTTATTTTTGGTGTTAGTAGTAAAGGTCGAGATGGTGGTGAGGTGGTTACTAGGCTGTATTATGGTGGTGGAATGTTTAATCATTTGTTTTACTTGGTAATTTTGGCTAAAATGAATCTAGACTATAAGTATGCCATTATAGTATGTCATCTGCTAAAAAATAGCTGTCCAGCTATCCAGCCAGTGCTATGTCTATGCTGGTGATTGGGAAGAAGAAAAGACGATTGTAGTGTTAAAGAAAAAAATTGCAAGAAGAAAGGGGGAATAGAGCAAGTGTGCTAATATCCTGTTTTGTGGTTGTGAAGGTAATTTGGCTGATTGTCAAATGATTCGCTTGTACCAATTAAAAATTATGCTGAGAGTGCAAGGGACAAATCACATGTTCAATTGATACTGTTATCCCATCAAATTCTGACATGAGTGTAATTTATCAAAACCAGATGGTAGGTACTTGTGATTTTGGCGAACTTCATGTCAATGTAGTTTTTTTGTGTTAATCACATCCAAATTTCTCTCTTTTTTTGCCTACTATTCTTTTCCAATACCTTTTCTCAGACTACTTGTGCAGAGTAGAGAAACTTTGATATTGAATACAACTTTGGTAGGAATATGCATACGAATTAGTTATGACTTGAGGCACTAAATTTGTGTTTCTTCTCTTTCCCTTTTGCCTTTTCCAAAGTGTCTTGAGTCTTTATGGGTTTCACATGAAAGATTCTTGCAAAGCCTGTAATTCACATACTAGACCAACATTTCAATGTGGAAAGAGTGTCTTCAGTTCAGATGCTTACAATGTTTTAATGAGCTACACTTTTTGCACCAACTTGCCATCATTCATTACTTGAAATGAAGCATAAACACATATCAAGGTGATCTGGCAATTGACTGCTTTGAAAATGGTTACAATATGTGCTTTGCATCTAGAAATTTCTAAAACTGCATACTTTACGAATGATATCATACTGCTTCTTGTCAGGACAAGGAGATGGTAGTGGAAGATCAAAACAGAGTAGAAGCGAGAAAAAGAGTCGGAAGGCTGTGCTAAAGCTGGGGATGAAGGCCATCCCAGGGGTCAGCCGGGTCAATGTTAAGAAGAGCAAGAATGTCAGTGAATTTAGATGATTTATGAATACTACTGAAAAGTTATTTGTTTATTATTTTCTGTTCCAAATTTGGAGGTATGCTACTTTTTCTGAATATTTGACTTTGTTTATGTTTTAGATTCTGTTTGTCATCTCAAAGCCAGATGTTTTCAAGAGCCCAACTTCAGATACATATGTTATATTTGGTGAAGCAAAGATTGAGGATTTGAGCTCGCAATTGCAAACTCAAGCTGCAGAGCAGTTCAAGGCTCCTAATATCAGCAATGTGATATCCAAGCCTGAGCCATCAACTGTAGCTCAGGATGATGAAGATGTAGACGAGACTGGTGTAGAACCCAAGGACATAGAATTGGTCATGACGCAAGCTGGTGTTTCAAGGGCCAAGGCTGTGAAGGCTCTCAAGGCTGCAGATGGAGATATTGTGACTGCCATTATGGAACTTACAAACTAGGAAGCCCTCCAAGAGTCTCCTGAGACCAATGAGGGCAGAATCTGTATTGTCAAGTTTTATATTGTTGTGGCTTTCTTATTGCAGCTCTTTTTCATTGACTTCTTTTTAACTACTCTTATAATGTTTGAGCTTATCTATAGAATGTTTATGAATTGTATCAGAGTTAGAAAAGTACCATGTGATTTATGATGTGGCAATGGCTGCGTGAGAGTTTTATGGCCTCATGTCTAGCTTCTTTGTATTGGTTTATAGGGTTTCACTTCCAAAACAAGGACGCAGGAAAATGATAGAAAATGACATTATGGCAATTTGAGATCGCAAATCTCTGTGGTGGCTTCTGCTGATGCGATGCATGAGGGCCTTGCAACTAACTGATTTCTGGTGTTTTAAACGACATCGCCTTTGAAGATAAATGTGTTGTCTTGGGTATCTTCAGCTTCTAAGTGAAACTGTGTCTTAACTTCTGAGATGGTGAAATTTGGTATGTCAAGGACTCGAGAGACCTTATAGGTTAGAAGTTAGTCGTTATTTTATGTTTAATAGATTAGTCAGGCACCTGCGGAGGTCTCTAACCCTGCCGATTGCTCAATAGGTGTCAAATATCATAATTTTTTTTTTATTACCTTTCCAAAACGATTGATATTCAAATATTTTTTCTTAGAGCGTATTGATTTGACTTCATAAGTGGGATCAAGCATGTTGCTGCTAAAAGCAGAATCTCCTTTTTTTTTTTTAGAGAATCTCCTTATTGTTTCTGAGCAGCTAAAAAGTTATTTTTTAACTAGAAGGAATTTGGTTTAAATGTAAGATATCTTTTCAGAAGTTTTCGCAACTTAATCATAGAGGTTGGAATTATCAAAGATTTGTCCTTTTTGATCTTTGTCTTTGACTCACTGGAGACCTAGGAAACAAATAGAAGATGTGTGCGAATGAGATATCTATCAACAAGAAGGAAAAGGTATTCATAATTCAATTGAATGTTATTATTTTGTTTTCGGAGTATGATATGATGATTGAAAAAAAAAAGTCAAAACAATCATGGTAACATTCAGTTTCCTTGAGTGTTCTTTCATGCCAAACTTTTTCATTGTTTTAACTAAACGTTCTAAATGTTTGGATGATATTGAGGTAATCTGACTTTTCTTTTGATATAAAAAATGGTTATATCCTTTCACAGCTACGTAATAAAAGGGAAAAAATCACCTATGCTTCGAAAACATGTATTATACCTTTCTTTGCTATAGATTAATGGTCAATTGGATCGCACGTTTTAATACATGCAATGCAACATGGGATAAAATACATTAATTTTTATTTTTGGAGTCTACGGAACAAATAAATTCATAAATTATTATGACAAAAAAGTGTTTCTACAAGAGAAGTTATTTGTGAAATTACTTATATGATAAGCGTATTTGCCTTTGTTAAATGTAAACTGAACAAAGTTTGCATTTGATAAATGTAAACTAACGCATTAAAAAAAGAAAAGAAGAAAGCATACCTCGCATTAATGCGAGGTCCTTGGTCTTTCAATCGAAAAAAAAAGAGCTCGCAATTGAATGGCAAAGAACTTCGTTGACTCATTTTTAAACCCCAAAATTAGAAAACCCTAAAACATGAACAAAATTGGGAACTGCAAATTGAACCCAAAATCCATCCCAAATCCATCATTCAAATTTGTGGAAGAGCAAAATCCATCAAGAGGAGGTACGAATTGTAGGGAAGGTCTGCAAGTTTGCTTTATCTTACAGCCCCGACACCAAAAGCTTTCGCCAGAAATTTGAAGTCACTGGAAAGCTGCAAAATGGAGACCATTACATTGATGCTACATCCATTAGCCGGTGAATGAGGTACGCTTTCTGATGCTATCATCCGGAACCAGAAGAAGTGCCCTGGAGCCCGTAGTTATCTCCAATTTTTATTTTGATTTTTCTCCTTCTGGTGAAAAAATGAATGAACAGGTGGTTTATTGAGCTATTCCACATACCTTAATGTCCTATCTACCAATTTGCAAATTTTTTTTTTTTACATTTTTTTTTGTTTTTGTTCAAAGAAGAAGCCGGTTGGTTTTTTCATTGTTAAGCTTTAATTAGGACTGCCGGAACTATGGACTATAACTAGCTGCTTGGAGTTTGCAATTTCTGTTGGTTTGAACTGATCTTTTGGAGTATCGGTATTCACTAGTATCTTTACAAACTTGCACTGTTGAAGTAATTTTTTTTTTTTTCGAAATGGCTGATTTGTCTTATAATTAGGAATGGTTGAATGATGAGCTCGTCAATGCATGAATCAAATTACTATGGAATGTAAATGATGAATTTGGTCACTTCCTTTTTCATCTTTTTTATTGCTAAAGATAGTTATGTTAAGAGTTTATATGCCTGATAAATTTTAAATGAGAGTTTATACGCCTGATGAATGTCAAAATAAATCTATGAAATATAGACTTTATTTACAATTGAAATGGTCTCTATTTTGGTTTTTCATTTGGTTTTAAAACCCAGAATTTAATTATTGCATATTTGGTTTATTAGGCACTCAATTTTTCAGTCCATACGTAATTCTAAGAACTTATGTTAGAAGGTTTCTTGGTGGCTCCCATTTGTATCTCACTGAAGTTTGATTCTAGGACATGGGTTGCTTGTTAAAAATTTTATAAAGTTGTTCAAAATTTTTGACAAATACATGCTGCGATTAAATTTTTTTTTTTTTTTTTAGGTTCATAGTTAACTCCGTTCTATACATACAGGTGTGGATGGAGTTGGTGACACAAAGGCAAAGCCTTTATGAGGCTTTGATTGGTACCACTAGGATCAAATAGCCACAAGACCATCTTTCGAAACTTAGACTAGTTATTGGGTAAGTTTATAAGTTTACGACTTGAACAAGGTTACCTCTCTTTAAATTTACGATCGCTACGTTTGGATTAACTGTTTTTTTGGGTGTTTTTCAAAAAATTTACTGTTCATTTTTTGTAAAACAGTAAATATTGTTTGGATTGCTGTCATTCACAAACAAATTATTTTTGAAAAACAAACGTGTTTGGATTGACTGTTTTTGAAAAACAGTAGTTAAATTTTTAATCAATCTTAGTTGCATATCCTTTCTAAATTACTTAATTTGTTCGTGGTACAATTAAAGATAAGCAAAACGGTGGTTGCATAAGACTACATGTCATTTAATTTGTCCATGGAAACATTAATTATTACAAAGGCTACAACAATCCCCTTTATAGGTAGAAAGCCTCACGAGGGAGAGATCACCATGTTCTACTGATATTGGTGATAGTACATGTGATCGGTTATTGCTCTCCTATCTTCATTTCAGTCAACAATTCCTTGTGCCGACATATCGAGTGATTGTGGTTCAAACATTTGGTTGCTCTGGTCTGAATTATCTGCCAATGCTGCATCAGCTTCTTCTTCAACAAAATATACGTTATTGGGAATATGATCGTGCATGAAGTTGTGCAAGGCACAACAAACAAGGACAATGTTATTTTGTGTTGCCATCAAATAGTTCTGTATGGGCCCCTTCAGTATCGGAAATCGCTTTTTCAAGACACCAAATGTGCGTTCTATAATGTTTCTTAAAGATGCATGGCGTCTGTTGAAAAGTGCTTTTGCTACTCGCTCTTGTGGGATTCCCCGTGCACTCCTAAAGGGAGCCATAAACTCTGGCATATTTGTGTATGTCACGTCCACCGCATAATATTTGCCTGCATATCATGTACAGATAGTTATGTTCATTATGGCAACTCAAATTTAGTTATAAGAAAACTCAATTAGGCTAGGTTTTATGATCAAAGATCTCACGCACCTGCTGGTGGCATTAGAAAGACACAATTAAGATCAAGTAAAACATCTCGTAAGATCCTAGAATCATGGGCACTACCCTTCGACCCTACCCTGGCATAAGTGAATTTCATATTATGGTCACACACGGCTAGAATGTTCTGTGATAAGCCGCCATGCCTGTTCCGGTAACGATCCCTGTCTTCGGCTCTACACCAAACTGATACGTGTGTTCCATCGATAGCTCTAACGCAATCCTAATCACATGGGTTAGTGTTACATATTTAACAGGTTTTCATAATGACTAACTAAACATTAAATCCCTAACCTTAAACTATGGCCAGAACAACGCATTGTTCTGTATTCTTGGATGAATTGTGTGATAATCCATTGGCCTGACAAAGTCGCGTCCCAATCGAACGAGAGATCGAAGGCAGCGTCGTAGATGGCAATCTACTGTCTCGGAAGAATGTTGGAATCTTTTGGCTAGTACCTTATATCGCTCATTATGACTCAAGCACAGAAAGCAAATGGCGATAGACTCATGAATTGCCACCCGTTGTGTAGGGTGTGGCTTCCAATAACCTCGCTTAAGCAACAAGTCATATAATTGCAGGAAAAGGGGAGCTTCCATGCGAAGGTTGTCGAATATTCTGCCTCGATGGCCATTTATTAGCTCTACAACCCATTGAGCACCTGACTGTGAACCATATCGGATTCGTCGCCGCTGCAAAGGGTTTAGGTATGGGTCAAATAAGGTCAATCCTAGAAGAACAAATATGGCGAAGATCAAAAAGGGCTTCTCCTCGTCCGATTCGTCAGAAGTTTCCCCACCATGTGCATAATGATCATTTTCCATCAAGTGTTATTGGTTCAGTTTCGTCAAAGGTGAATCTGCAAGGTTTATGGCAGCAGTATAGATCAAATCAAGACTAATTGGAAAATAAATCATAAGACTTAAAAAGTGCTATACACCTGGAATAGTTAATATCTGAAATTTTATGTTCTTACAAAGGCAAGTCATTAATTGCCTTGTTATCACCAACAAACAAGCCAGTGTTAGCAGCAAATGGTATCATAAAAGTTAAATGAAGTTAGAATGATACTTGGAAGTATTGGCCGGCAATATGCAAACATACTAAAGCAACTGCTGATTGGCCACAAATATTATGAATAAAACCTGACAACTAATTGTTAACTTGTCTGAATTATAAGAATTATAAAATACTCAACAAAGTCAATGCCACAAAGTGCGGTACACTCAAAGAAACAAATGACAGTCCAAGAAAAAATACTCAAAGTTTCGATAGCAAATGCTACAACTAACGGTCTCAAGCATAAACAAACAAAGGCAACGACGGCCAGCTTTAAAAAAGTGCTCCCAATGCACAAACGACTATAACGGGGGTGGGGGAGAAAGCTCCTGAGTGCCATGTTTCGGTGGGAGACAGCCTCGACGCTTCATAAAGGTGATGCGGTTGGCGTCTGATCCAACTAAATTCCAAATAGCCAGCTCTTGAGGGTCCTTCAATATTTCAGCAGCGGCTATTTTGGCTACATAGGCCACGTTCTCTAATCCCCGAAGTTCAGTAATGGCAACATCGTACTCTGATTTCTTCGATCCATCTCGGCCAGAACGATGCTTGGTCGAAGAGCTTACTGATACACTCATGCTGCTACTCTTCTTTCGACTAACAAGCAACTCAATAGTGTCAAGAGTCCTGAAGTATCTATCAGTCACTGAACCGGAGGCGGTAGACATAGGACTATAGCTTGATGCATCACCAGACTTCCACTTTCCTTTACCCGTCTTCCCTTTCTCTTCATTTGCCCCTACTACCTGTACATCAGCATCGCAGTCTGCATGGTCCCTCCTGCCCTTTCCCCGTGCATATCGTGTAGTAGCCTCCATCTCTTGCTCATCTGCTGAAGTATGGGGGTCGTTTTCGTAGCCAGAGCTGAAGTCCCCCGTTGCGCCTTGATTGACAAATACTTCCTCGAGTAAATGATAGACTAAGCAGTCATTTTGAAATTTTATTAATTTTGGGTTCACCTTGTACAAAAAACACAGCCAAAAGGGAGTTAACGAATTACCTCAGATTAGGAAAAAAAACGTGCAACGATGGCTATTCTTTAGTGAATAGTTATATCTACTCCATCTTGGTCCACTTGTTATCATCCATAAGGAATGTAAACTTTTGGCTATCCCAACCCAATCCCATTCCCCGCCTCTTGAAGGAAATGTATAGTTTGGTTAATTAACCCATAAACAAATCCAGAAACAACAAAAGAAACACATTGACAGATTATTCAAGGCATAGAGAGGACATACTCAATAATAACCAAACATGAATAGGAGGAGCAAGAATTACCTTGTAGTAGTTAGAAATGCACTGCGTTAAATCGTTTTCCCCTCAAGCAGAAATGGATGAACGAGTAGTCTAGATGCTATTCCGTTTCAATGCTGGTTTGATAAGGAAAAAAATCACTATCTGTAGGCAAGGCATTGAACAAAGGGGAACGAAACAAATATACCTTTGGCAGCACGGCGGGTAATAGGGGGCATGTAGCCTTAAATGGCAGCAACCATACAAGTCAGATCAACCTGTTTTTTAGCACCCCACGAACTATGAATTTAGACAGCCTGCAACGTGTATCAGAGAAGTTGGGAAAAAAATTACATGCCTTAAAGTCGCATCAACCAGTGACATTAAGGAAACAACACAGTTGTAGAAGAATATTATGGCAACATGAGTTTAGTTTGCAATTAAACAAGGCAAGACAAAATCCTTGTGCGTGATATGGAAAACCACAATAGAAAGCACTAACTCGAGCTAGCAATCCACATCCTATCCAAATACTAATATTCAACCTGCCATGGTACTAAGATTTTACAGAATCTGCAGCCATAGAAATATTTCTTGCTTGTTTTGTTAATTCAACTTCAATTCCGGTAACGACTGAGTTGGAGTATTTCTTCCTAATTGATTGAGATTCAATAAGCCACTAAAGTAACCAAGCAGTCAATGATGTGCCTGCTCAAGGATTTAATCAGTTCCAGTTGGGTTTTAACTGTTCCCTGGGGAACAGGTCGGAATTAAGACTAACTAGGACCTAACAAATTCAGGATACATTATTGTCTGTGCAATCATTTGCTAGACAAACATGGCACTGATTACTAGCAAACCATTGGCACTGGGCAGCGCAACCCCAAGATGAGAAGTCACTGCCAACTAGCACAATAAAATCTCCAATGCAAAATATGAGAAACATTAAGCGTAAAAGTACATAATTTACATTTTCAATTGGAGGTAAAAAAGGGGGAAACATACGATAGACCTAAATCCGTTTTTTGGGCAGCAAGCTAAGAATCAGCAAATTTACATTGGGGTGTTGAATTTCTGCTAAGAAGCAGCAAACAACCTGGAGTAATTGCTCTCATATTTAATAGTAGAGTACATTATACCCAAAAAAATGGCAAAGGTCAATTGTTATTTAAACCCTTTCTTTAACGGAAAAGAAAAAAAATGAAAAATATTGGAACTATTTGCAATCCAGAAAACGAAGGGGAGACTTACCACAAGAGCAAATTCGATGGGGGTGGAATGAGAATTCTATCGTACTCCGGTTATCTGCTGGTGTGATGTCGAACCGAAATCAGCAAATGATGGGAGTGGGTCGGCAGCTTGAATCACAAATGGGTCAGAAGTTCCTTGATGCCTCTCAAACTGTCGCAACGAATCGGCAAGCCAAATGTCTGAAAACGTGTGAGGAGCGGCAGAAAGGTACAACTCAGTAAGAATGCCTCAATTAGATCTCCGACAGTAGAAGGAGAGAAAAGCAGAGTTTGGAATGAAGCGGTGTTCAACAGTCAATTGGGAATGTAATGTGTTTTAGGGTTCAGTAATCAGTGCTGCCAAATACAACACAATTGGGACTTTGTGCAAAAACGACGTAGGTTTGCCTCAGTTTCACTATGCACTTAATTGTTATTGGTTCACAGTCTTTGTGTCGTACAAAGACAAAAACTGTTTTTCCAAATAATTGCTAATCCAAACGTAGGTGATATTTGTCCAACTACTTGAACAAGTTGGTTCTGTGACCCTTTTGCTGTTGTCCAGAACTCAACAAATAGAGAGGAATTTTTTTTAACCTCTTTACTGCTGACTTGGAAATTTGGATTTTGTCATAGGGAAAAGACAATGTAGATTTTGTTCTTCAAAAAATAGATATAATTGCTGTCCAATTTATATTCTAATTTTTAAATTTTCGTTTGTAGAAGAGTCCATTTCATTTTTTTGGGTTTATTTTATTATCAATTGATGAAATTAAACTTAAGTCATCTCTTGTACTGTATACTGGAATTGCATGCACGTGGAGGAGGCCTGTTATTGCAGGCCCGTTAGTGTTGCTGCAACAACACTACACTCGAGAAAAGTGAAGTGTTTAATTATTATATTATTGCAATGTCATAATGATTCAAGGTTTTTTACAACTATAGGCTTGGGAACGTATACCTACTATGTGCTCTTATCGAGTGCAGCCGTTGGATCACTACTGGTCCATATGAAGCTTGGTGTGCACATATCTTTCAAAGTTGTAATCCTAATCATCAATTCGAACAAGAGTCATATGTACTAATTACTTGCCTCCTCATTTATTCTATGTAGGTGGAATGCTGAGTTCCATCTACACGGGATTGCACGACATGTTCTACCTATGTTTCGAGATCAGTTAACAGGCCCATGTCCTGAAGAGGTATTATAATTTTGCTGCGAGTTTGTTCTGAGACTTTGCCAGTGTACTGACCAAGCTAATAAAATATACGAACTTGTTCGAATAGCCTAATAGTATTTGATTCTTGCAAAATTGTGTTTGTTGATAGGGAGTTTCCCTCCAGTTATAAGGGAGATTCTGTTGAAATTTTTTTTCAAAATATTTGTAAAATATTTGAAATATGCCCTAAACTTATTATCTTTATTGCATTCGACAAAGTTGAGTGATGTATGTGGTAATTTGCCTACGGATGATACCGTAGAATCCGATCACCAGGACCCACCATCCAAACTGGATTCGATGGAGGATCATAGGCTACTGAGCACCATGTTGGCACATCTACTCTAATCATACCTTACACTCAAGTCATGCAGGAGCACACTACATCCATTAGGCAATCTAGGTCCCTAGTGATTTTTTCGGAGTTTACATCTAATGGGGACTTACATTATGATACTTCTGAACAGCATGCAGAAGGTACAGATGAAGATCAGAGCATCAAAAATTATGATGTTACACTAGAATCATGGATTACTCAAGTCAGTACAGTAATACCAGACCAGCAATGTCGAACATAAAGAATACGTAAATGTAGGGGATGTGGTACTCATTAAAAATTTGGATAGCATTGATGACACGCTGATGATGTTGTATAAATTACCTAAATTAGAATTACACTTTTTCGTGTCATTTTCCGTTTATATAACATTTACTTCCACGAATGCCAGTAGAACAACTCAATAGGCATATCTTATATCTCATTCCATATGGGTATTCCTTTATACAAGTAAAAAAACCTTCATAAAATTATAAAGAAATGCTCTATTTCCATGAATAAAAACAATATAAAAAAGGGTAAAATACACTAGCCTCTCTTCTAATTAATACAAAAAGTTAGGTACCTCCCCTCGTCATTTCAAAATAACACAGACCTATTACCTATGATATATTTGATTGTATAATTTTATCTTTTACCTTTCTTACTCATATTTTTCCTACTAAACATAAGAAAAAAGTAAAAAAAGAGAAATTTATTCATGAAAAGTGAAGGCCTAACATATTAACAATTTCATTTTAATTTTTTTTATTTTGACCTATGAAAGTAAAGAAGTATACATGTGTAATTATTCTTTTACAAAAAATGTATTAAAATAAAATGAGGTGTTTCCAATCCTATAATTATCAAATCTTTTAATATAGAAGAAGTATACATGTATAGTTATTTCTATACAAAAGATTATTTTGAATACAAATTTTTTGGGAGCTCGTATTTGCTAACGGTGAGCTCATAAAAAAATATTTAATTTGTTTGCTAAAAAAGATTTTTAAATAACATTTCTTTGGGAGCTTGCTTTTGATAAATGCGAGCGCCAAAATAAAAAAGATTGCGAGCTCTAAAATAAAAAAAATAAAATAAAATTTTCTAAGTAAAAATGATTTTCTAAATCAAGAATAAAAAATATTTCTTAAATAAAATTTTCCTGGAGCTCGCAATTATCAAATGCGAGTTCCAAATACAAATGATTTTTAATTCGTATTTTATGTAAGCTCGTAATTACTAAATGCGAGCTCTATAATAAGAAAAGATTTGAAATAAAATTTTACTCTAGGCAATGCAAGCTCCAAAATTAAAAAAATAATTTTTAAACAAAAGTTTTTGGGCTCCAAAATAAAAATGACTTTTTAAACCCATTTCTCAGTTGAGCTCGCATATTCCCTAAATGCGAAGATCACTTGTTGGAACTGCACACCAAAATCACCCCTTTTGCAGAATTGTTTTGAAAGAGAAAATCATTCAACACGTCCCTCACATTTTGCAAAATGATTTTTTTATCTCTCACTTTTAAAAGTATAATTTTATATCCCTTACAAATTTATATTAGTCAAATTTGGTCTCTATTTAGGTTTTCAACTAATTTTTGGTCGAAATCTACCACGTGTCTTGCATGTGATCATTTTTTAGGGGTAAAATTGTCAAATCATATTTCACATAATCTGATCCATAGTCTTTCACATTTTACAAAATGAATTATTCATCCCTCACATTTCACAAAATAAAATTTTTCGTCCCTCACATTTCACAAAATAAAAATTTTCATCCCTCATTGTTCATGTCTACGAATAGTTTTTTTTTTGTTTTTTGAAATCCATGTATATATCTATTTAATTTCTCTTAAGTTGTACGAATAGCATGTAATATATGTCTATTTGATTTCATTTGAACAAATTAATTGTAGTTATAAGTGAAATCAAATAAACATATAGTACATGCTATTCATACAACTCAGGTGAAATTAAATAGACATATACATGGATTTAAAAAAAAAACTATTCACACACATGATCAATGAGAGATGAAAAAATTGATTTTGTGAAATGTGAAGAATGAAAAAATTCATTTTGTGAAATGCGAGAGACTATAGATTGAATTATGTGAAATTTAATTTGATAATTTTACCCCTCAAAAATGATAACATGCACGACACGTGGTGGATTCCAATAAAAAAAACTAGTCAGAAACCTATGTAGGGACCAAATTTGATTAATGTGAATTTGTAAGGAATATAAAATTATACTTTTAGAAATGAAGGACGAACAAAATTATTTTACAAAATGTAAGGGACATTTTGAATGATTTGTCCTTTTTGAAATTCATCATAAACTTGGAAATTTCTCTCTATGCAACAACCTAAGCCAACTTTGTTCTAGGTTCTGCGTTTGCTTTCCTTTTCTCCTGATTCTTTCATGTTCACAGCTAAGCTTTTCTCGTTTGTTGACAATTATGTTTGCCTTTGTTTACTTTGCATGTTTCATGGTGACTATGAGAGGTTGAAGTTGTAGTGAAGTGTTGATTATGTTTGCTTTTATTTGCTTTGTATGTCTTATGGTGGCTATGAGAGGCTGAGGTTGTAGTGAAATATTGAATGTGGAGTGGAGCTTAAAGTTGGGCTGGAATTTGGATTTTATGTATCTAAGAACCAATCTCATGAAGATTTTGATTGACAACTATTAGCTGAGTTTTGGCTTCTAACAGTAGGTTATATCTTGATTTTCTTGCTAGACTTGGGCTTTTTTGGCACTACATTGTGGCAATTTGAGGGTATCGACACTGTTGTTTCTAAAGATTTAGGGGAGTGTTGTGACATGTGTAACGCACAGAGTTCACAGGGTGGCTTGAGTAACTTTTGAATTGAAACTACAAGTTTAAAATGGGAAATCTAAGTTATTCAATTGCCTATGGGTCGGAGGCTATCTACTATTCCTTTCTCATGTTCCGTTTCAATGTGTGTGACAGCCCCACCTTCCCCTAAGGCGAACCAAAGAGGTTAGCGGACTGCCTGCCCAACTCTCGCCAGGACTAACGTTGTAGACAAACGCAATCTAAAACGTTCTGGAAAAATAAAATGTGCTCACACAAGCCGGAATCGCAAGATAGCCAAACGCAAATCAAATCGTCGGTGAGTAGTGGGTGCCATGTCATATAACTCGGAAAAATATTTCCAAACCAAATAAGACCCATAAACAGGGTTAAGCAGTGTTATATACATACGTTTGTAATTTACAAAACAAAAGCGAGATAATTAGATCAAAATACAGTTAGGGTTTTGCCCAAAAGAAGTTATTCAAAAATACATTTACATAAGCTCAACTCGGCAACCAACATGTACAACCTTTCCAAAAGTAATCAATTTCCTGTAAGGAAAACAAAAGGAATAGAGTGAGCTTACGCCCAGTGATATACTATCACTCAAGTAGCAAAGTTCATATAAGCATCAAGTTTCTCATTCCAATACATCAAAAGTAAGCAAAGGCACACATCAATAGTGTTGATAAAAGGATACGGGCGGCTCTCAAGAGCCCCTTTCCTCACTTGCATTCTTGATCGGATCTCATTGACCCTCCGACAATGTTTAAGAGTAACCAACCGTAGGCTCCACTTTACGTCCATTCCTTCCACCCAACATACCTCTATCGGGCCCGAACTCAAAACAGTAGAAATTTGGTAATACTCGAGTATATCGGAATCAAAAGTCTCACTACTACAAGATTCCATATAACAGTCCCCATGGCTCGTCAACTTTCACGACCAAGCCCTCGCTGGCTCGATTCAATCGCCTACCAATGGGGTTGAGCTCAGTAGTAACAGTAAAAGCCGTTGGATCCTCGTCCAAACGACACCAAATCCAATTTTCCATGTACATTTCAAGTACCACAGTGAAACAGTAGACAGTCGTGTATAATACAAAAGGGGGTGAGAGCGATCAAGTACATTCTCACTTTAATCAGTTTCAACAGTGCAAATAAGCCTTCAAGTCATCAAGTTCAATATAATAAAGCCACATTGTAAACAAACAAGTGAGTAGTATACTCACCAAGCAAGCAAATGATATTTCATAAACTTCCGCCCAAAGAGCGTTTTGGGCCACCGTCACGTCCTAAAACATTCAAATAAGCACAATAAGACTCGATTACAGGTCATAAACCAATTCTAAATACTACCAAAATAGGGCTCCATAAGAATGTATAAGCACTAGAGTAAACCAGGGAAATTCGGAAATGGAATTAAGCTCTAAACCATAAAAACAGTTTTTGACATCATTTTGCGGTTTTGGCACGATTGGCACTACGATTATCAGATGGAGGTGCAATACACACCGTTTCGAAGCTAAGAGGTAGGGCTACAATGTTGAAGAAGGCTACTCAGTCCAGTTTCTAGTGCAACCAGGTCAAAAATTCAATATACTAAACCAGAACCGCAAAAACAGGTGAACAAACCGCATTCTGGTTAACGAACCGTAATTCAGGCTACCTAAGTCCAAATCAAGTGATTCCAAAGCCATCCAAAAGCTAAGACACCAGGCTACATTTCTTAAGAAGGTGTCAATAACCAAATCAGAAGTATTCCCAACCAAATTAACCAATTACAGAAGCAATTATCAAGTTCGGGTAGAAACAGGGAAGCAGGGGTATTTCAGTCTTTTCGTAAGCTACGCTACTCCGATTGGCCTAAAATTTTGTAGGCATCTCTAAAATATCATTCCCTACAAATTTTATGTTTTAACCCAAGGCTAATTCGGCTTCTAACTATGATGAACAGTACCGGGCAGAATGAGGGGAAATGAAACCCTAATTTCCAAAATTTCTTTCCAAAGCAGAAATTTTCTATAGTTAACCACAATTTACACCTTCTAGCTTCATTCAAGATCATTTCCAATCATCATCCATGGCCACAACATATGAATCATACTAAAATAGAAAAATCATGAATAATTATAAAATTTCACCAAATTCAACCAAAATCATGATATAATCCACAAAATCACCTCTTAGGCTGCCACAAGTCATTAATTAGACATCATTAACTAGAGGAGAGGGGTTCCTTCACTACTCACCTTAGTAACCAAAGGAAAAGAGCAACTTGGCACCTTAATCCTTCAAACAACTCCACTAATCACCTCACAACCACTCACTTAAGGGTTTTTATGGAATAAATGCAAGATTAAATGGTGGGTTTGTTGGATTTGAACAAGATTTAATCAAGAATTTGGAGAGCTTTTCTTTCTTTCTTCCTTGGAGTTGGCCGGCCACAAGAGCTTGGAAATGAAGATAATTTTTGTAATTTTTGGTTTATTTGGTCAAATGGTAAAAAGGTGAATAGTAGTCAAAAGGTAAAACTAATCTCCAAGTGACACTTGTCACTTCCTTAATGCATCTCTATCTCTTTGTTCCTCTCACACGAATTCACTTGGTAACCTCTAATTATCTCTTAACACCCGATAAATTAAATCCAATATCCAAAACTTAACCTAACTGACCGAATTTTTCCGAATTTTTCGCACTAGTGGGTCCCACGTCCGGTATACGCTCTTAATTTCTCAAAAACTAACCAATACTAGAAAAATCATTTAAAAATCATATTTACTCATAAAAATTATCTAGAAACTTTTCGAATAAAGAAAATGCAGAAAACATGCCAGTAAACCGAATAAAACCTAGAAAATGGGAAAATTACGGGTTCTCCCACTCTCTCCCCCTTAAAAGAATTTCGCCCTCGAAATTTCTCACCTTAATTCACGAAAAGTTCAGGGTATTTCTTTTGCATTTCTTCTTCCATCTCCCCTGTAGCTTCCTCTACCCCATGGTTTCTCCATAGTATCTTAACCAACGGAATCTGCTTGTTTCTTAGCTCTTTGACTTTCCGGTCAAGCACTTGGACAGGTTTCTCTTCGTAAGCAAGCGATTCGTCTACGTCGATCTCCTCTGGTTGTAAGATATGGGATGGGTCGGGATAGTACTTCTTGAGCATCGAGACGTGGAAGATGTCGTGAATTCGAGAGAGACTGGACGGCAGCTCTAATCGATACGCTACCGTTCCTACCCTCTGGAGGATCTTGTAGGGCCCAACGAACCTCTGTTGGAGCTTCTTTCCTTTGCCTGTTGTGACGCTCCGTAAGGGTGTGATCTTGAGAAACAGATGGTCTCCAACTTCGAATTCCAATTCTTTTCTTCGATTGTCGGCGTAACTCTTTTGTCGGCTTTGAGCTGTTTGGAGTCGTTGCCGTATCAACTTGACCTTTTCTCGAGCCTCTTCCATCCACGGAATAGTTGCCGGGTCTAGTGCCTTCCTCTCGCCAACTTCGTCCCAGTAGATCGGTGACCGGCATTTTCGTCCATATAGTACCTCGTATGGAGCCATTTGAATCGACGAATGGTAACTGTTGTTGTACGCAAACTCTACTAAGGTCATGTGTTGACCCCAGTTGCCTCCAAAATCCAGAATGCAAGTCCGTAGCATGTCCTCGAGAGTTTGGATTGTCCGCTCCAATTGTCCATTCGTCTGAGGGTGATAAGTCGTGCTCAAGTTGAGTTTAGTCCCCAGAGTTTCTTGGAATTTCTGCCAAAACCTAGATATGAAACGGGGATCTCTATCGAAGACGATACTCACAGGAACACTATGTAGTCTCACGATCTCGTCCATGTACAGTTGGGCCAACTTGTCCATGGAATATTTCATGTTTATTGGCAAGAAATGGGCCGACTTGGTTAATCGATCGATGATCACCTAAACGGCATCGTGCCCTCGTTGCGTACGCGGCAAACCTGAAACGAAATCCATGGTGATGTTTTCCCACTTCCACTCGGGTATCTTAAGGGGTTGTAACAAGCCCGATGGTTTTTGATGCTCCGCCTTAACATGTTGGCAAACGAGACATTTTTGCACGTACAGAGCGATTTTCTTTTTCATATTGTCCCACCAATAGGTTCCTTTCAGGTCCTGATACATCTTGCTACTACCCGAATGGATTGTATACTTGGACCGATGGGTTTCCTCAAAAATCTCCGTTTTCAACGCTTCATCCTTTGGCACCACTATTCGGTTTCGGTATTTTAAAATACCTTTAGGACTAAAATTGAAATCAGTTGTTTCTCCTTTTTCCACTTTCTCTCCCCACTTTCGTACCATCAAATCCTCCTTTTGCGCTTCTTTAATGCATTCCAGTAGAGTGGAGGTCACTTTAACATTGGCAAAACTCACCTTATGACTCCCAAGGCAGGGTTTCCACTCACAAACGGATTCTAACAAATCTCACTTTTTGATCATCAACCCTGCTATTTGAACCTTATGACTTAAGGCATTGGCTACCACGTTGGCCTTCCCCGGATGATAGTTGATTGTGCAGTCGTAATCTTCCAGGAATTCCATCCACCGTCGTTGCCTCATGTTCAATTCCTTCTGTGAGAAGAGGTACCTAAGACTCTTGTGGTCCGAGTAAACCTCAAAGGTCACCCCATATAAGTAGTGCCTCCACTTTTTCAGCGCAAAAACAACGACGGTTAGCTCTAGATCGTGGGTCGGGTAATTCTGCTCGTGGAGTTTCAATTTCCTAGAGGCAAAAGAGATCACATTACGGTTCTGCATTAAAACGCAACCCAGGCCTTCTCGTGACGCGTCAGTATACACAGCAAATCCGTCCACTCCGTTTGGCAAGACTAGCACTGGAGCCATTGTCAATCTTTTCTTTAACTCTTAAAAACTTATCTCACATTGGGCATTCCATACGAACCGACCATGTTTCTTCGTCAGGTCAGTTAAAGGACCTGCTAATTTGGAGAAGTCTTTAATGAAACGTCGGTAATACCCAGCCAGCCCTAGAAAACTACGGATCTCTGTGGGATTTTCTGGCCTCTTCCAATTGGTCATGGCCTCTACTTTTGCCGGGTCAACCGAGATGCCTTCTTGAAAAATTATGTGCCCTAAGAAAGCGATTTTCTCTAGCCAAAACTCGCACTTACTGAACTTGGCGTACAACTGGTGTTCTCTTAGGGTCTGCAACACCACGCTCAAATGCCGCTCATGCTCCTTACGAGTTTTGGAGTAGACCAAGATGTCATGAATAAAAACAACGACAAATAGGTCCAAATAGGGCTTAAAAACCCTATGCATTAAATCCATGAAGGCGGCAGGAGTATTGGTTAGTCCGAATGGCATAACTGCGAATTCGTAATGACCATATTTTGAATTGAATGTGGTTTTCGGAATATGTTCCCTTCTAATTAACAACTGGTAATACCCCTGGCGGAGGTCCAGTTTCGAGAAGACCACTGCTCCTTGCAACTGGTCGAACAACTCATCAATGTGGGGTAGTGGATATTTATTCTTAACCGTGACGTTGTTCAGGCTCCGGTAGTCGATACACATCCTCAAACTTCCGTCCTTTTTCTTTACAAACAGAACAGGAGCTCCCCAAGGAGACCCACTCTATTGAATGAATCCCCGCTCCAGGAGGTCTTGTAATTGCAATTTTAGCTCCTTGAGCTCTGCAGGGGCCATTCGGTATGGGGTTTTTGAGATAGGTGAGGTTCCAGGTAGCAGGTCTATCTTGAATTCTATCTCTCTTTCCGGAGGTAGGGCTACTAACTCATCAGGAAATACATCTGAAAATTCCTTTACTATGGCCACGTCCTCCACCTCTAACTTAGCCGTGGGGGTGTTAATCAGAAAGGCTAAAATCCTTGCGCCTCTCTACTTAGCAGTTTCCTAGCCCGAATGCCCGAAATCAAAGCAGATGAGGCTAACCTACCCCTTATGTCCAACCTTAAGGTTGCCTCACCAGGAATGCGGAATTCTACCACTTTTATTTTACAATCCAGTTGAGCATTATACTTGGCTAGCCAGTCCATACCCAAGATCACATCATACCCCTTAATGACCAAGCTCATCAAGTCCCCTAACAATCTCTTCTCTCCTACCCACACTTCACAATCCCTATAAACCATACTGGTAACCAAACGTTGATTCCCCGTAGGTGTACTAACTTCTAGGTCGTATGGTAAACTAGCAGGTTTTATATCGATGCCACACATGAAATCAGGGTTAACAAAGGAATGAGTGGCACCAGGTTCAATTAAAACTTTGGCAAAACGGTGAAAAATAGGGATCGTACCTTCTACGACCTCTGAGTAATCTGGGACCTGTTGGGGCTCTAATGAATACACTCGAGCTGGCACCTTAGGTTTGGAACCATCTCCTTTAGCTGGTCCAGCATTGGTCCTCGGCGATTATTGGCTCCCTTTTCCATCTTGTTTTAAGACCGGGCAAGTGGCCAACTGGTGGTCTGCGCTTCCGCAGCGCAGACATTTGCCTTCCTTCTTCCAGCAATTATCCTCGGAATGATTCGGCTTTCCGCAGTACCTACAAGGCCCACGGGACGCCGAACCTGAACCCTTCTGGAAGTTTCCGCCTTGGTCTCTCCCAGTTGGGCGACCCCTGGACTGAGTCCCTCTACTGGAACCCGTCTGTCGTCCACCTCCAACTCCTCGTCCGAACTTGGAAGGGGTACATTTATCTCCTTGCCAGGAACTACTTCCAGGAAAATCTCGTTTTTTTGCCTGAAAGTTCCGTACTTGAAACTTAGCACTTTCTACCCATTAGGCCTTCTCCACGACCTCGCTAAAAGCGTTGATTTGAGCCACTGCGAGGTCCTTCTGGATTTCGACATTCAAGCCCTGGATAAAATGCCTGATCCGCCGTTGCTCGGTCATAATCAGCTCAGGAGTAAATTTGGACAGGCGGGTGAATTGGCTCTCGTATTCCGCCACAGATTGAGCCCCTTGGCGGAGTCGAATAAACTCGTCTTCCTTCCTCTCCTGAACTAGAGGAGGGAAGAATTTCGCGTTGAATTCTCTCATAAAATTCACCCAAATCCTAGGCGTTTGTTCCTGTTCCCATTTTTGCCGTATTACGTTCCACCAGGAACGAACCGCCCCTTCCAGCTGAAAAACGGCAAAAGTCACCTGCCGTTTTTCAGTGTAGTGCAAGGCCGCAAAAATATCGACCATCTTCTCGAGCCATCTTTCTGCGACATCCGAGTCGGGCCCCCCAATAAACTTAGGTGGAGCAAACTTTTGTAATCGTTCGAGAGCTTTGTCTTCGCTCTCGATGTGGTTGCCAGGGTTTCCAGGATTAGGGTTTGGGTTTTGGCCCTGTTGCTGCACCACTTGTGCTAGCAAGTTGGTCATTTGCTGCATAGCTGCAGCTATTTGCACGTTAGGGTCAGGATTAGGTCCAGATGAGGTTTCCCATATACCCCTGTCCAGCGTGGGTTGCCTACTTCTACGGCCACGTCCCCGTCCACTCCGTGTACCTTCCATGAAATCTACTTGATCTAGGCAAATGTACTAAACCAGTATAATAACAATGCATGTAAGTAAAACCCAAAAACTTTTACAATAACATATATATACACTCCAAACAGGGTCAAACAACACACATATCAAACAATCGGTCAGGTCAAGTACAGTCAAGTCAAGTACAAATATAGACAATCCCCAAGGGAATGGTCTCATCAAAAGAATATACACGTAGCTAATCCAAACGTACAAAACGATTAGCTAAGGCTTTTCTCTATTCGCCCTATATACAAAAAATAAAACTATCCCAAAAGCCCTAAAAGTCGTGACCTAGTCCTTCGTCTGACTAGTGGACCCACCCGACGGGGTGGATTCACCTCCTGCCTCGGCCCCTGTGCACGACTCCTCGTCGCTCACTCCCTCGACCACGTCGGCGCAGAGGTTCAGGATCGATGCGGCTCGAACCTTAACCATTCGAGCTCGCTTAAACTCGCGCTCACGTGCTGCCCTAAGTTGAGTGCAGATGTCATCAACCCTATCCTCTACCTCAAGCACGTCGTACTCCAGCCTCTTAATGCGCTCAGCCTGTTTCTCATTGGCCGCCCTAAGCTGGGTCACCTCGGCCTTGAGCCTAGCATTATCTTTGGCCAGCTCCTTCCGTTCCTCGGCCACGGCCAACACTAAGGTGTTAGGGTAGGCGTAGGTGTGGCGACACTCACACCGTCGGAGACGGTAAGCCAGGTTCCAACGCACGACGGCCCCTCTGGGCTGGATCTGGTACAGAATCACCGGAAGCACCCCACGGGGTAGCTCTCCAGTAGGGGGATGACTAGACTCACCATGTCCGTCCATCCTACACCAAAAGGGTAAGTAACCGTAAATAACCTTAAGGGATGTAATCAAAATAATCCTCAAATCGAGCATTTCTAACAGGCCCAGGCCAATTCAAACTTAGGCTTTGATATCACCTGTGACAGCCCTACCTTCCCCTAATGCGAACCAAAGAGGTTAGCGGACTGTCTGTCCAACTCTCGCCAGGACTAACGTTGCAGACACACGCGATCTAAAACATTCTGGGAAAATAAAACGTGCTCACACAAGCCGGAATCGCAAGATAGCCAAACGCAAATCAAATCATCGGTGAGTAATGGGTGCCATGTCATATAACTCGAAAAAATATTTCCAAACCAAATAAGACCCATAAACAGGGTTAAGTAGTGTTATATACATACGTTTGTAATTTACAAAACAAAAGCGAGATAATTAGATCAAAATACAGTTAGGGTTTTGCCCAAAAGGAGCTATTCAAAAATACATTTACATAAGCTCAACTCGGCAACCAACATGTACAACCTTTCCAAAAGTAATCAATTTCCTGTAAGAAAAACAAAAGGAATAGAGTGAGCTTACGCCCAGTGATATACTATCACTCAAGCAGCAAAGTTCATATAAGCATCAAGCTTCTCATTCCAATACATCAAAAGTAAGCAAAGACACACATCAATAGTGTTGATAAAAGGATACGGGCGGCTCTCAAGAGCCCCTTTCCTCACTTGCATTCTTGATCGGATCTCATTGACCCTCCGTCAATGTTTAAGAGTAACCAACCGTAGGCTCCACTTTACGTCCATTCCTTCCACCCAACATACCCCTATCGGGCCCAAACTCCAAACAGTAGAAATTTGGTAATACTCGAGTATACCGGAATCAAGAGTCTCACTACTACAAGATTCCATATAACAGTCCCCATGCCTCGTCAACTTTCACGACCAAGCCCTCGCTGGCTCGATTCAATCGACTACCAATGGGGTTGAGCTCAGTAGTAACAGTAAAATCCGTTGGATCCTCGTCCAAACGACACCAAATCCAGTTTTCCATGTACATTTCAAGTACCACAGTGAAACAGTAGACAGTCATGTATAATACAAAAGGGGGTGAGGGCGATCAAGTACACTCTCACTTTAATCAGTTTCAACAGTGCAAATAAGCCTTCAAGGCATCAAGTTCAATATAATAAAGCCACATTGTAAACAAACAAGTGAGTAGTATACTCATCAAGCAAGCAAATGATATTTCATAAACTTCCGCCCAAAGAGCGTCTTGGACCACCGTCACATCCTAAAACATTCAAATAAGCACAATAAGACTCGATTACAGGTCATAAACCAATTCCAAATACTACCAAAATAGGGCTCTATAAGAATGTATAAGCATTAGAGTAAACCAGGGAAATCCGGAAATGGAATTAAGCTCTAAACCATAAAAACAGTTTTTGACATCATTTTGCGGTTTTGACACGATTGGCACTACGATTATCGGATGGAGGTGCAATACACACCGTTTCGAAGCTAAGAGGTAGGGCTACAATGTTGAAGAAGGCTACTCAGTCCAGTTTCTAGTGCAACCAGGTCACAAATTCATTATACTAAACCAGAACCGCAAAAACAGGTGAACAAACTGCATTCTGGTTAACGAACCGTAATTCAGGCTATCTAAGTCCAAATCAAGTGATTCAAAAGCCATCCGAAAGCTAAGACACCAGGTTACATTTCTTGAGAAGGCGTCAATAACCAAATTAGAAGTATTCCCAACCAAATTAACCAATTACAGAAGCAATTATCAAGTTCGGGTAGAAACAGGGTAGCGGGGGTATTTCAGTCTTTTCATAAGCTACACTACTCCGATTGGCCTGAAATTTTGCAGGCATCTCGAAAATATGATTCCCTACAACTTTTATGTTTTAACCCAAGGCTAATTCGGCCTCTAACTATGATAAACAGTACCAGGCAGAATGAGGGGAAATGAAACCCTAACTTCCAAAATTTCTTTCCAAAGCAGAAATTTTCTGTAATTAACCACAATTTACACCTTCTAACTTCATTCAAGATCATTTCCAATCATCATCCATGGCCACAACATATGAATCATACTAAAACAGAAAAATCATGAATAATTATAAAATTTCACCAAATTCAACCAAAATCATGATATAATCCACAAAATCACCTCTTAGGCTGCCACAAGTCATTAATTAGACATCATTAGATAGAGGAGAGGGGTTCCTTCACTACTCACCTTAGTAACCAAAGGAAAAGAGCAACTTGACACCTTAATCCTCCAAACAACTCCACTAATCACCTCACAACCACTCACTTAAGGATTTTTATGGAGTAAATGCAAGATTAAATGGTGGGTTTGTTGGACTTGAGCAAGATTGAATCAAGAATTTGGAGAGCTGTTCTTTCTTTCTTCCTTGGAGTTGGCCGGCCACAAGAGCTTGGAAATGAAGATAATTTTGGTAATTTTTGGTTTATTTGGTCAAATGATATAAAGGTGAATAGTAGTCAAAAGGTAAAACTAATCTCCAAGTGACACTTGTCACTTCCTTAATGCATCTCTATCTCTTTGTTCCTCTCACACCAATTCACTTGATAACCTTTAATTATCTCTTAACACCCGATAAATTAAACCCAGTATCCAAAACTTAACCTAACTGGCCGAATTTTTTTGAACTTTTCGCACTAGTGGGTCCCACGTCCGGTATACGCTCTTAATTTCTCAAAAACTAACCGATACTAGAAAAATCATCTAAAAACCATATTTACTCATAAAATTATCTTGAAACTTTTCGAATAAAGAAAATGCAGAAAACATGCCAGTAAATCGAATAAAACCTAGAAAATGGGAAAATTACGGGTTCTCACAATGTGGGACATGCAACTCTCTCCACTCCGATCCAATGTGGCATTTAGTCCCGTAGACTCTAGAGGTACTCCCATCGAATGTGGCACTTAGTCTAGCACATAATTTAACTCTTTCATACTTCCTTATGTAGTTGTGGCACTTAGTCCCATAAGTTTTAGAGCCCATTGGATGTGGCATTTAACCCTTATCCAATGTGGCACTTCGTTCCACAAGTTATAGAGGTGACTCCCACCAAATATGGCACTTACCCCAGCATAGTACTTAGCTCCTTTATACTTCCTTGCGTGATCAGAACCATAGCACCACTTAGTTCCTTCGCACTTCCTTGTATAGTCGGAACCATAACACCACTGATTATAGACACTTAGAAGTAGTTGGAACCATAACACCATTGGCTTTAGAGGTAGCTCTCGTCCAATGTGGTATTTAGTCTTATAGGTTCTAGTGGTGACCCCTGTCGAATATGGCACTCAGTCTCGCATAGCACTTAGCTCTTTCGCATTTCCTTGCATAGTCAGAACCATAACACCATTGGTCAAATGCGACATGCGCAACACTTAGATCCTTTGCACTTTCTTGTATAGTTGGAACCATAATACAGCCGGTTGAATGTAGCACTTAGCCAGCCCCGCATTTAGTTTCTTTGCGCTTTCTTGCACAGTGGGAACCATAGCAGCGCTAGCCATACTCACCTCGTCGAATGTGGCATTTAGTTCTCTACAGCACTTAGTTCCTTCGCACTTTCTTGCATAGTCAGAACCATAACATTGTTAGTCGAATTCGGCGCTTAGCTTTGCATAGCACTTAGTTTCTTTGTACTTTCTTACATAGTTGGAACCATAACACTGCTAGTCATAGACTCACCTTGTCGAATGTGGCACATAGCCCCGTATAGCATTTAACTCCTTCGCACATCCTCGTATAATCTTTGATAGTCGAAACCATAACATCGTTGGTCGAATATGGCACTTAACCCTACACAACACTTAACTGTTTTACACTTTCTTGCATATTTGGAACCATAATACCATTGGTGGAATGTCACACTTAGCTCGCATGGCCTGGTGGAATGTGGCACTTAGCTTCTCATGGCATTTAGTTCCTTGGCACTTATTTGCATAGTCAAAATCATAACACTGCTTGTCATAAGCTCATCCCTAGTGCTATTAAATAGGATGAGTAGCTTGAAAACTCAACTCTATAAGGCTCAAACTCAACTCGTCAATTTCAGTAAATAAGTCAAGTTTGAGTTAGAAATATACTCGATTCATTAACGAGTCGAGCAAGCTCGAGTAGTTTGTTATTTCAGTAGCTTATTTGGGCTTGATAAGAAAGGGTATATATGTCATTTCATAAGTCAAAGGAATAGAAACTTGGATTTAGGGATATGTTTCATCATTCTTCTTCTTTGATTTCACTCCGTCTCTGCATCTCCGCCTGTCCGCCATAGCCCACAACCACCAACAATCTACCATCACCGCAACCTTGGATGTCTAGCCATCTTTGCTTTCCACCAACAACAATCATGAGCAACTAAGGAAGTTTTCCATTTGTCATCGTCAACCACCACTACTACAAAGTCCTCCATTTTTCACAGTCAAGACCAATCACTACAACCTTGGACCTTTAGTCATCTTTGTTCTCTAGTCTCCATAAAAAATCACTGCAAGGAACCATTGACTAGTGACCACTAACCAATCCAATTTGGTTGGTTTTGCAAAACCACCATGATTTCTGATAAGTAGAATTTTTCTTACTTATGCAAGATTTCTAGTAAGTAGAATTTTTGGATACAATGGTGCTTCGAGTGTTAATGAACAATTTGTTTAAATATGACATAACAAATCTGAATATTTTATATATATATATACATATGCTGACGATTAAGGCCTTGAGTATTAATTTTTACGTAACTTATTTGAGTTTCCTCCCTTAATTCACTCTCTAGCATGATCTGCAATTCGTTGAGAAGGTGTCCCTAATGAATTGTTTGAACTTCATTCCTATATCCTTGCCTCTAGGATTTTGATTAATTTTGTTCCATACTTACACCTAGTGAGTTTGTCTAGCATATTTGCTCTACCTGACTTTCTTCTATAGCCTACAGTATTTTAACCTCAGTTTTGTTATTAGTCCTCATTACTGAAATTTTTTGACTACATCAAGTTGCCTATAAAATCTTTCTAGTAATCAATGGTGCTTGGAAAAGTTTTTAGCGAACATGAAGTTGGATAGAAATGAATTTTGAAGCAACATAATTTTGGTGATGTCTAGGTGCCTGAATTAGAATTTTAATTTTAACAATAGTTTTCCCAGGCATGGCACAAGAAAGTTTGATGTTAAACATCCCTCTTGCAATTTTAGATGAGGTCTTTATGAAAATTGTTAACTAGAGGCCTTAGACTTTTAAGGATGGCAAGTTATTTTCTAACCAAAATATCATCAGGATTAGTATTTTGGGTAATTTATCCTTGGACTTTGTATACTCTTTTCTTACTTAGCCAAATAATTTTGTGAAATTTCATAAATGTTTGTTATTCTTGTTCATTATGCTATTTCCACTCATTTTGTGGAATTTCATAATTATTCCTCCATTTTGAAGATGCTAGCTATGCAAACTTATTTATGCTGTTCATTTTGTATCCAATTACTTTATAGCTACTTCGTCTACCATAGAAAGTCTAATTCAGTTATGCAACGTGTAATTTTATGTGGCTGAAATGACAATTCATAATTATTGACAATACACAACCATTTTCCTTTCTTTTTTGGATCATGGTAACAGCAAATTGATTGGTTTTTTTTCCTTGAAAAAAACAGGTATGTACAATCCTCTATTCATTCATACCAAGGATCATCATCAAGTCTTGTTATGGAGGTTGGAAATGAAGTTGTAGATTAAGAACTTGAGGTGGAGAAAAATGCTGATGAGATGAACGAAGAAGAGCTATATTTAGATATCTTAGAGCAGTCGAATTAAGGAGCAGAAATAGGGCAAAAAGGATCTAATGAAGGAGCAAAACCATTTGAAAAAAGTAAAGGAAAAAAAGTCAACAATATGGGAGGATATGACAATAGTAAAGCAGGCCGATAGAACATTGAAAGTGCAGTGCAATCATTGCAAGGAGCTATTTGCCAAAAGTACATCTGGAGCCACTTCTCAACACAAGTGTCATCTAAAAAATTGTCTACAAAAGAAGCTGACTCTTGGAGAGGAAAATCGAAAGGGGCAGTAGGTCTTATCCTTCACCGAAGGACCCTCAGACGGTATAGCTTCTATCATTAATTTTTCCTATGATCATGCTAAGGTACAAGAGTTAGCAGTTCATATAGAATCAATGATTGGTGTGCTTCTATGTCGGTTAAAAAGGTGCAAATGCTACTTTGTGGCAATAATTGGATCGACAATTTTCATGGGTTAAAAAACAAGTCTCGTGTACGTAAAATATATCTTCTGCTACTGGTTTATTTTGGTACCTCATTTTACCTTATTAGGAGTTGTAACTTTCTTGTTTTCATTATTAGGATGTTGCTGAATCATCTATAATTGAAGAAATTGATCTTTTTGACATCTAAAGGCTATTTTCTGGAATATGTGATGCTATTTCTTGTTGAATTTGTTTCCTGAAGTAAAGCTGGACCTTTCTTGTGATTTGTGAAGCTAGACTTGTGAAGTTGGACCTTCCTTGTGATTTGTGAAGTTGGACCTTTCTTGGTCAAATTTTTAATTATCTAGCATTATTTTATATAGTTATTTGGCTGCAGTTTGTGTATTTGTTTAGTTGAAAAGAATTTGATCAAATCTTGTTATGGTCTTATGGATGTTTGCCTCAGATGGAATTTGGTTGGAGTTTGTGTATTTGTTGACTTGAAAAGAACTTGATCAAATCTTGTTATGGCTGGAATTTGGCTGGAGTTTGTGTATTTGTCAACTTAGCAAGTTTTGTTGACTTTTGGACAGGGTGTGGTGTTTGTTTCCTAAAATTGACATGAAAACTATTTGATAGATATTTCGAGCTCGAGCTCCAATCACATGTCTCATTTGGTTAGCCAAGTTCAAGCACACTTCAAGGCTCATCCACTTAGTCGAGCGAGCTCGAGCCTGACTCCATATAAGCATGAGTCGAGTTCCGCAGTCAAATACTTGACTCGATTTAGCTCGAGTAATAGCACTACTCATCCCATCGAATGTGGCACTTAGCCCTATATAGCACTTGTCTCCTTAGCACTTCCTCACATAATTTTGCATAGTCAGAACCATAAGACCACTCATGTGGCACTTAGCCCCACACAACACTTATCTCCTTCACACTTTCTTGCATGGTCAGAACCATAAGACCGTTGGTCATACGCTCACCTCGTCGAATATGGCACTTAGCACTGGTCACAAATTCACCCCACATATAGACAACGTGTGATTCGCTCTGATACCATTTGTAACTCCCGAGCCCACGAATAGGTATGAGTAACTTTTGAATTGAAACCATGGGTTCAAAATGATTAACCCAAGCTATTCAATAACCCATGAATCAGAAATTATATACTATTCCTTCCTCTTGTTTCATCTCGATTTGGGACATTCCAATATGTATTTCCTTGTAGTAAATAAAACTTGTGATATGATGAGTGTGAAGCTATTTCCATCTTAAAGTGTTATTTGGATCAAGACAAAAATTGGCAAGCAAATCAGGCAAATGACTAACAATAGTGCAGTTGTATGTTTGTGGCTATGTAGACTCTAAAGGCAGTAATGAATAATAGGTAGGAAATAAGCTGAGACTAATGCTAAATCCTATGCTTCAAGTCATAAAGACTGGAAGTATCATAAAGGGATTTAAGAGCGAGCTCTTGACATATCGTCATTTACTGATTTCAATTGGAAACACTGAGATAAATCTAGAGAACATTGCCTTCATAAAGGCTGCCATGAACTATCTTTATAACTTACTATTATGCTGTGAACTCTCTTTATAAGTTTATAACCAGTGGTGCACTCTTGATAATAGTGAATGAATCACTGGTATATTTGGATGCTCAAACCACCATAAACTAAATTTAGTTGTGCTTGGTGCAAGAATGGCTCTAGATATAGAACTCGTCTGTCAAATCAAGTAGGATGCCCCTAGGGTAAAAAAAATTAAAAAAGCCATTACTCTTGAAGCAAGAATGAAAGGAACCCCAAGCGGGCTGCCAACATATCAGAACTAGCTTGTCAATTGTCAATAAGATGAAAAAACCTAAAAAAAGAGAAATCAAGAGAAAATAAAAAACTGCAAGGCAAGATTTTGGAAGGATGTTTAGGTGGGGAAGAGGATGAAGTTCTTACCCACTAAGAAAGTCTAATGAACTTCATAGTTGATTTTTTGCAATGCAGTTTGATTACCCTATTTGAAAAGGCATAGATTTGAAGATAATCCAGAAATTTTTACATTTGGCAGGACAAGACTATGCAAGCCGAAGGTCAAAACAGAGTAGAAGTGAAAAATAAAGTAAGAAGGCAATGCTAAAGCTGGGATGAAGGTCATAACAAGGGTTAGTCGAGTAACTGTTAAGAAGAGTAAGGATGTAAGTTCATTGAGATCATTTCAGATAATAGTATGTCTAATACTTTTTTCAAAAATACACATATTTGTCAATAAATGTTTGTCATCTCAAAGCCAGATGTGTTTAAGAGCCGCAATTTAGACACTTGTGTTATTTTTACGAGGCCAGGATTGAGGATTTGAGCTCACAATTGCCAACTCATCCTGCTGAACAATTCAAGGCTCCTAATCTCAATAATGTGGCATCAATGCCTAAGCCATCAACAATGGCATGAGATGATGAAGATGTACATGAGACTGGTGTAAAGGCAAAGGACGTAGAGTTGGTAATGATTTAAGCTAGAGTGTGAAGGGCAAAGGCTATCAAAGCTCTCAAGTATGCAAATGGTGACATTGTCTTTGCCATTATGGAGCAAACAAACTAGCAAGTCTTTCCATGTTGTTCTTCATATTTTTGAACTTTTTGTTGTTCTCATTTTCTTGCTCTGTTTCTTTACTTTTTTCTTTTTCTTTTTTGGTTCTTCAAACCCGAGAGCTTGTTCAATAGATCAATTTTTAGCTTTGTGTGCATTGACTACGGGGAAATCTCTTAGTTAGAGGACTTCCTTTAGCTTTAAAACTAGGAGAAATGATATAATAGTCCTCAAAAAACTTGAGGCACTCCTTTCCTTTCTTTGCATTATATGAAGTTCAAGGAGTGTTTGAGATTTTTTGAGGAGTGCTAATATCATTTCTCGTCATAGTGCAAGCTATTATAGAAAATTTGACTACCATTTCACTAAAGTGGTAATTTTGTCACCGCACAGAAACACTTACACATGCATGCCTTAGCTAGACTTGGTTTCAATCTCAAATGTGCTATAAATCAGTTTCATAATTCAGCAGTACATTTCAAATCAAAATAAATAAATAATTTTAAAAAATGGAATTTCTTATTTAGTGTTTTGTCTTGCCTAGTGCCAACTAACGAAGCATGTATTTTTTGAAAGGAAAAGTCACATAGTCTAAAAACTTGAACCATTAAAGCATATAATGTTTTGGAAGGCATGATCATAATTTTTCATTTTTCATGAAAATGACATATCCTCGAGTAAGAAAAATAAGAGTAAAGAATATAAAAGAAGTTTTGAATTAAGATAAAAGTATCAATCGCAAAGCAAGTATATTCTCAAGAAATGGCTAGACTATACTACCAATAATCGTGAAAAAGTTTTATTTTTTTTAATAAAAGAAAAACTATTTTCACAACAATTAAATTTGCATTATTAGTAAGATTAAAATAAAAGAAAACTAATCCATTTGCTTTAGATTTTGTAAAATTTGACTGTTAGAGGTGATTATAAGAAATAATCACAATTAACCAAAGCTAATATTTGGAAGAATGTGGATTTTAGAGAGAGAGAGTAAGAGAGAGAGAAGTGGAATGAGTCATGCCATTTAATCTTGTCATCCTTTTCCTTGAGTTGAAAATGAATCACAAGTTTTTATTTACCTTTGAATTAATCTTCTATATACTAATAATATATACACTATCATCATAGAGTAGATGATAACTAATTTAAATTTGAATTTGAAATCTAAAGTGTGTATATGTGTCATACATCCAACTGTAATAATGTATGTAGAATTAACTCTTTAATTTTTACTAGTTTTATTGGATCAAGTTTCCGATAGTTATCTAATTAAGTTGGTATTTTATTGGGTAACTACTTGCATAATCATATTGGATTCACGAAATATAATGTCTTTATTGGAATGTCTTTCTAAGATAGTTTTGAGAAAGTTTGTGAGGACTTCTTTTGGATCTTTAATTGCTTGTGAGAGTTTCAATTGGTTAAAATATTAATAATTTAGTGAATTTATTATTCTTTTTTCTAGCAGATATTTGTGAATATTTATTCCCATAATTGTATTTTTTAAAAGTTAATATTATAACTTCCAAATAGAGTTCTATCATACGTGAAACATTTTTTCTATTCAATAGGGAAAAGATGGCAATAGGAAAAGGCATAAGACAACTTAACTTTCTAAACATAAATAATTTTGTAAAAGATTATTGTTTCATTTTTTTTAGTTGAAGAGATTATTATTCGTGATTAATGACTAGTTTACATTATTTTAGTATGTGTTCATGATCATTTTATTATGTTTTGAATAATTTTAAAGCCAATTAATTAGGGGTTTAGTTGACTTTTACATTATGTAGTTAAACTAAAGAAAATTGCATTTTTATGGAGCTAAGTAGTGAAAACTTCATGTATTGTAGGTTTTAAAAGTTCACTTATCAATTGGGACATAACAATAATTTATTGATATGATTCTTAATGATTTAAAATGCATTCCAAGTGGACATGAAGTGTTGAGGATGAAAGGGTGGAGGTGCAAGAAAGAAATGAAAAAAAAAAACCAAGTAACAGGAAGGAAAACAAATATTCCAACCAGCATCAGTTGGAATAAGTGGATGGAAATGGATGTCCAAATTGGTTAGGGACGGTTTTGGTCAAAAAGAAGAAAAAAGAAGTTCCAACAGGATCCAATTGGAATAAGGGTACCAAATCGATTAGAGGCTGCCTATGGCAGTTTACTAATACGACTCAGGTTTTTTCCCCAGATTTTTGCCCTCCTTTTGGCCATCCTATAAATGTTAGAAGCAATATAGAAACATGTTAGAAACAATATAGACATCAACTTAAGGACCCTTTGGAGGTAAAAAAAAATATTAGAAAGCATTTTAGGTTTAGTGTTGGATTTTTGTACTTTTGAAACTAAATTTCGGAAAAGAGATGAAGATTTAAGAAAAGGAAGATTTTGTTCGGCGCTTTAGCAGCTTCCTTTCTCTCACTCATTATCTCTTGTCACTTTCAATGTTTAGTTGTAATAAATGTTTGTTGGTTTCTTTCTTTTTCACTATGTTTTTCTAAGTTTCATGCCTAGGGTTAGGTTTAATCTCTTCTTTGTAAATGATATGAAATTGATTATTGATGTTATACTTTGTGCAAGCTATTTCATGCTTTTATAATTCATGTTTGCAATTAACTAGCTATATTATAAATGATATAAGATGTTGAATGAACAAATGAAAGTTAAAATCTAGCATTTCTTAGAAAAGTATCAAAGCAAAGTTTCACACTGACAAAAGTTGAGATACACCTTTGTGGTTTTAACCAAATAATATCACAAAACCTAATGAACTTGTAATTAGTTTTAAACCATTAGAGTAAATATGGAATTGTTATAGGTATGATTGGTATACCAGTAAAAGCTGATATTTTATATATTAGAAAATTATACTAATACTTATGCAAAGAATTAAAACTCAATCAATTGAGTCGTCTTATTAGCAAAGTTAGGGAGGAAAACTTATTAGTTTTACCTTGTCATTTTTATTTCTTTTGGTATAAGTTTGTAGTATAGATTTATTTACTCGTACTTGTGATAGTGTAAATAATAGAGTTCAACAAATGTTAATAATTGATTAATCTTCCTAGTGAGATCGAACTTTGTGAGGACCCGAAAATTCCTTTAGAATTTCTTTCCATTTTTGAAACATTAATTTATATTTCCTTCCATATTTCTTTACTTGACTATTTACCTATTTACTAGCCCTAAATTTCATGGTGATTTTGTTAGTTGAGTCAAGAGTTTTACTTTTACTTTTAAAGTTAGAGTAAGCTAGGGTTTTAGCGCATTTGTGTAGTGTGATCAATTGGTGAGGTATGCACTAAATTTGGTAAATAAGAGCGGGTATTAAGTAGAAGGAAGTGTGTGATTAAAAGTGTTAAGAGTGTATTAGAGGAAAACAAGATAGATTAGCTATAAGAAATACAAGAGAGACAAAGGAATAGACATTTCTCCTTTTATTGCCAATTGTCAACAAGCCTACAAAGTTTGACTCAGACTTGATCAAAACTAAGCTTTCCTCTTATCTTCATTAAGCTTCCATTTCAACCAAAAATCCTCCATTTTCAGCTTAGGATGGCCAAAATTTTTTACTAGAAAAGAGGGAAAAAGAAGGCAAAATAAAGAAAAATTGAGGGAAAGCCAAGTGTTGGCAATCAAGGCATTCTTTGACCAATGTAACCTCTAGTCCTTATCTTGCAAATTTCAGCCATCATCCTTCATTTTTCTTCCCCTCTTAGCCGACCCTTAGAGACAAGAAAAGAAAGAAAAACTTCTCCAATTTCCCCTTGATTCCAAGCTAGAACTAGTAGGAAATCAACCTCCAATCCAAAATCAATTCATAGGAAGTTACCACAAGGAAGAAAGGTGGGCTGGAGTGGAGTTATTTTGGGAGAAAACAAGTTGTATTTTGCTACTCATCTTGAGGATTGAAGGTATTCTTGGTTGAGAGTTACTTTATCTCCTTAATCTTGTATTTTGTGGGAGTTTTGGCTTGTTTATAAAAGGTTTTGTGGCTGATCTTGGAGTTTTAGGTTGTGGGCCGTTATATTCAGTTTTTATTGGTTATTTCCAGCTTTTGTTGAGTATTTCTAGCTTTGCTATGGAATTGTAGACCTGCCATTAAGATTTTCCAGCTTATACATGCAATTTTGGCATTACTTGAGGAATTTCTAGCCTTGATTGTGAATTTCCAGCTTTGGTAGTGAATTGTCCAACCCAGGGTTTAATTTTCCAACTTGAGTATGTGATGGTTATATGCTATGTATATGCTTGATTTAGTGGTTTGGTGGCCTGGTATGTATATGCTTGATTTGAGGCTGTTTTGTGGTGAGAATGAAGCCGTGAAAATGGCTGGAAATTAGGAAAAATAAGGGGAAGTGCTGCTGAAAATTTTTCCCACAGGAGACCTTGAGTAGTCTTGGGAAATCTGTTATATCTTGGTGTAAAAAAATCCAAATTTAGTTTCATTTATTGCATTTGAAACTAGACTCATAACTCTTTTAACTGTGAAAATTTCAGAAATTTTCTCAATTCCTATGAATATCTGTGATTTTCCAAATGTGATTGAATTTCCATTCCTGTTCTGTCTTTCTACTGGATAAAGCAGCTGCTTGAGATTTGATTTTGACTGACTTGTGGATAGAATCTTACAAAGGTGTCTTCTGAGAAATTGTAACCCTTTGAATCTATTTTTCAACGGTATAAAGTTTATAAATTTTAGACTTAAGAAACTTGAGATATGATGTTTCAAATAGTGTCGCGCAAAACTGGGAAAAATTCTGTTTTCTTAAAACTGTCCTTACTTTCACTTCCAACTTCAAGTTGGAGTTGTTGAACCATTTTGAGCTTGATTTTTCTTTTGGAATAAGGTGACTTGGCATAATGGATCTCATGGCACTTTATAAATGTGATTTTAGGATGTGGAGGTGAGGTTGGAAGTGCACATGAGGTGAACACTTGAACTTGTACCGTGGTGAGTGTTCCTTGCATGTGTATGCTTTAAATGACTATGTGAAATGTTGTGAATGTTGTCGGAATGTTAAATGTTGTCCAATGATTGCTAAATGGATTTTCGGTGGGTGAGTGTGTACTTTATCACACTCGACCCAAGCCAAAGTGAATTTTCAATGATTGAATGCTACTTGTGCATAAATGTAAGTCTTTTGGCTGAACTGGGCCCTTGCCCTTCGTTGCCAGTCGACTCGAGCCAGAAGCGAACTCAGTCGAGCGGCTGGTGACCCTGGGACAATGTTTGGTATACTCGAGTATTATCACGAAATCTGGTGGAGAACTGGCCAGTGGATTCAATGCAATGATATCAATGAATGAATGACGAGAACACTGAAAGAGTTTTCACTTGCAAACATTTTCTAATGTTGGAGGGATAAGGAAAATGGTTGGCGAATGAATGAATGAATGACTTGAATGAATGACTCTAAGTGAGCACGTATCCTTCCAATGATTGAATGTTTATTTCTTGAATGACTGGATATTATTGTACAAAGTGTTCAAATTGTTAAATGTCATATTTCCATGGTTTCTTTACTTGATTACTTGTTTAGGAACCTCACTGGGCTTTTAGTTCATTCCTTTAGTTTTTGTTTTCCTTACAGGAATGGAGGTCCTAAGCAATTAAGTGTATAACCCTCTTGTACTTATAATTTTGGTTGATAGGATATATTTTGACATTTGATGTTGTATCATACGTTTGGCTTTTGGGATATAAATAAGTTTACATTTTGGTTGAATTGTAGAACTTAAATATTGTTTTGGAGGCTTGAATGATCAATCTTGAGAGTTGATTGAGTGAGTGAGTGAGTCCTGACGAGAGTTGGGTAGGCGGTCCGCCAAGTCCTTGGGTACGCCCTAGGGGGAAGGTAAGGTCGTCACAAACTCGAATCTCCTTATACATATGTATGACCTATGCTACACCCAAAAAATTTGAGTATCAAAACTTAAATTCACACTAGTTTGTAATTCCTTTTCTTTTGGAATGTTATATTTCACTATTTAATTTTCAGATTTTATATTTGGTTTGATAAATCCAAATCATATCATATTTACTTTGTAAGTGTAGTACTATGGTTACTTAAAAGAAAAGAAACAATATATTTGGATACTTTTTATAATTCACGCAGTTGTCTTATAATATTTTTTTGAAACAATTAATGTTGCAAAGTTATTGGTACATTTTTTAAATGTATTTAGGACTAAATAACAAGCATGTACAATAGGTAAAATAATATAGTATGTATGTGCAACAGTATAAGAAGCTAAAAGATATATGAATATCATTATCCTAGGATATTTGCTAAAATTTATAGTATGACAAGTTTTTTCTCTGATGAAGAAGTTTTTTTGTAGTGCTATTTCCATTCCTTTTTTCCCAAAGCTAAAATTGCACAAATATAGTACAGAACTTGTTTTATAATTCAATTTAGTGGCTATGGTTGAAACCCTAGGAATTCTCTTCTTCCTTTCTGCTTCTTAAATTCCCTCCACTATTAAAAAATTAAAAAATTAATTATTTCTTAAATCTCACCGTTACCCTAATTAAAATATTTTTTTTTTAAATTAATGGATGTCTTGTGAAAAAATAAGTTTTTATCTTTTTCTATCATTAGTCACTAAGATTGTATAAAGAAGATCGAAATAGAAAAATCAACAAAGTAGATTAGTTCTGAACCTAAAAAAAAAAAGGGTAATCAATTCTAGTTTTTTATATGTCAGCTAAATATCAATTTAGATAGATAAGAATGTAGGTCATGTATCAGTTGGATTTTTTGAAATCTATTGTTCAACGAGAACAAAAAAAATCACATAATCAATAGAAAAAGTTAGGTAACAATAATACAATGATACTTGAATATGGGGGTTGAGGTATGGATATCCCACTCTCTTTAAAATGATTCAAGCATCTATGGAAAAATTAACTCCGATGCTGCAAATTCTCTAGTTTGTTGCCTCAGGATTCAATAACCCTACTATATTGATTATCACTCTCTATAGTCTGCACAACTAAGAGCGTATAACCCTACAAATACCCATTTTTACTTGCTTAACTATGAGATAGATTGTAGCTCTCATAACTTATGTTGTAGTAGTAATTTTTCTATCTAAATTACACATATTTATAGGTGATGAAAAGATAGTCAAATATAACTTACATTACTAATAATACACTAAATAAATGCCAAAATTTATTGGCTGCTCAAATCATATTCATATTATAATTGTAGGCTACAAACTTATTACGATTGAAAACTCTTAATTTCATATAATAAAGTTTTAGTCAAAGAAAATCATTCAAATACCAATAAATTCCATAATCCGTTACCAATTTCTTCTCCTTGTAACCTATGTAACTTACACATTTAATTGAGTATTTGACTATTTCATTAAAATACTACAATAATTTTTCACTTATTTTAATAAAATAAGATAGCATATTATAATATTTTATATGGCATGAAAGGACTACCATACATAATATAGGTAGCCTTGAACCTATATTTAATGTTATAGTAATTTCAGATACCAGATCTAGTAGTGAACTACGGTCTTGGGCTATAGGTGTTTTGGGATTTTAAATATTACCATTTGTATATGATAGTTAGGTGTTCTCGTATGCTCTCGAAATTAGCACTTTATGGCCTTTGCTAAATTTCAATTTTTTTATGAGTTTAAAAGAGAACAAGCCTCAATTCTCTTTAGGGCAAGCCCACTCATAACACTCATATTGATAAAATCAATTAAGAGTGCTATTATATCTCAAACACTCTGGGGAGGGTTGGGTCGGGTCTTAAGGTGGAACAGATTATAAGTAGAAAGTCTTGAAGTGGGTGGTAAGCAAGGAGAGATTATAAGTAACAGATCCTGGGTTCAAGACCTCCCACTTACAAGAAAAACAAATCATAAGAGTTATAGATTTCATTAAGAGCAATAAAGCTCAATTGTATTTACATTACAAGATGTATGCACATATACTATAAGGATGGACTATAAATATAAAAAGTTGTGCATACCTTTATTTTTCAAATCTCCATGTAATTCTTTTTCCTTTTGAACCTAACTCATGGATTTCTAATCATTGAATTGTGTATCTTTACAGGTGATTTACGTATTTATAGACTTTAGTCCCATCCCTTTTAAGGTAACTAGAGGTCTTGTCAAGGGATCAGTAACATTATCCATTGACTTTATATAATTGACATTGATGGTCTGATTTCCATCATATGCTTCAACAATATTATACTTTCTCCTTAATGCTATTCATTTCCCATTATAGTATTGATTGTTTACTGTGCCAATAGCTACAATGCTGTAGCAAAAGTTAAAATAATTAACTCAACTTCTATTGTGAATTTTGATAATTTGTTGCTTCTTTCATTTCCAACATATAGCACCACTAGCTAACATACAAATATATCTAGTAGTTACTAAGGAATCTCTAGGCAATATATTCCAATTTGTATCACAAATTTCTTCATTAACAGTAGGGGTAATTTGCATAGAATAAACTATATGATTTTTTTTAGCTAAATATTTTATATGATGGTCAATTGCATGCGAATGAATAATATTTGGTTTACTAGTAAATCTTTTAAGTACTCCTATAGCATATGTTATATCAAATCATGTGCAGTTAGTTGCATAACGTAAACTTCCAATTATACTAGCATAATCGTTTGGTCACATACGTCATTGTCATTTTTAGTAGAAAACAAATGAACATTAAGATCAAAGGGCCCATTTTCATATTTAATATCACCATAGTTATATTTCTGTAACAAATTTTCAGCATAATGTGTTTGATCCAAAAGAATACCATTATTCAATTTTAAAAATTTTATTCCAAGCATAATATTAGCTTTACACAAGTCTTTCATGATAAAAGGGTTTTTTAGAAATATTTTTATTTTCTCAACAATACTTACGTTGGAGCCAAACATTAACAAATCATCTAAGCAAATAATTTCATGTAGATCATCAATGTTTTTAGCATATAAACATTTATCACATTCACTACATTTAAAACCATTTAATTACATTTAGATCATACCACTACTTATGAGCTTGTCTTAGGTTATACGAGAATTTATTGAATTTTACGCACTTTATTTTCTTGATCAGAGATAACAAATCCTTCTAGTTGGCTCATATATACATATATACATACATACACACACACACACATATCTTCATCTAAATCACTATTTAAAAAGATGTTTGTATATCCATTTGGTCAATAACTAAATTATATAGCAATTAAAATTCATATTGATACTATTCTTGAAACAAGAGAAAAAGTATGAAAGAAATCATTATCCTCTTTTTGTTTGAAATTTTTAGCAATTGATTGATGTATTTTTTAAGAACCCATTTATAGCCAATAATTTTACAACTAGATGGTGAATCTACTAATTTGTAAATCTTATTAAAAAAAAAATCAATCTCATCATTAATAACTTCTCACCAAAAAGTTGAGTCAAGAGATGATAAAACCTCTTCAATGGAATTAGAAATTTCTTCCAAATTATAAACATAATAATCTTCACCATAATGATTTTCTATTTTAATTCTTTTACTTCTTCTAGGCTCAATATCATCCATCTTTTGGTTTTCCATAGAAGATATTGACATATGTATTATCGTTATTGATTTTTTGACCCTTACTATTTCTAGACACATAAAGGAATTTATCTTCATGAAAAATAGCGTCTAAAAATTCAATCACCATATTATTTTCCAAATCTAAGTATCTATAGGCATTACTTGATAAAGAATAGCCAACAAAAACATATGTAGAAGCTCTAGCACCTAATTTTAGTCTTTTAGGATCATTTAATCATACATAAGCTAAGTAATCCCAAACTTTTAAATAATTTAAATTAGGCTTATAATATTTCCACAACCCAAAAGGAGTTACTTTAGTATATTTATGAGATATTCTATTTAAAATATAACAAGTAGTCAAAATTGCTTCACCAAGGATTAGATTGTCATTAGAACTAACAACCATAGTATTAGTCAAATTAATTAAAATTCTATTTTTTCGTTCTGCTACCCCATTAGAAGATAGTAAGCAAGGAGATGTAGTTTCATGAATTATCCCTAATAATTGAATATATGAATTAAAGTCAAGCGATTCATTTTCTTTACCTCTATCACTTCTAAATCTCTTGATTTTTCTATCAAATTGATTTTCTACTTCTTTGATGTAGACTTCAAAAACATCACTCTTGTTTTTAAGCAAGGAAATACAAGTATACTTTTTAAAAAACATCAATAAAAGTCACAAAGTACTTTTTACCACCACGGTTTAAAATTCTTTCAAATTCACACAAGTCTTATGAATTAAATATAGGGGTTGAGAGTTTCTTTTAACACTTTTAGGAGATTTCTTTGTGATTTGTCTTACTACAAGACTCACATTTTTCGAATTCATGATATCAAACAAAGATTATTTAGACTTTTTACTTGCTATTTATATGACATGGTGGTGCATGCCAAAAATCCATAAAGAAAAAGCATGTAAACAAAACTTGAAGGAGCTTTGTTGATGTTCACAACATTTAACTTAACATGTTATCACATGCATATCCTTTACCAATAAAAACACCATTTTATAATCACACAAATATCAGACTTAATAATTTAATTGAAGCCGACCTTATATAGAAGAAATCCAAATTTTTTCTCATTTAATGTGTGTGAAGCACATCCTTAAGAATTATTTGGTCAAAAATAAAATTTAATTCAACTACACCAACACCTAAAACTTTAATAGTATGAGAGCCACTAAGCATAACTTGCTTTTCTTTTCAATCGGTGTGTAACTTTTGAAACAATCGTGGTCAAAGAACACATGTTTAAGAGCACTTGTGCCTACCCACAAACCATCGAAACCTCCAAATATGTTGACTTCTACAATCATGGGCACAAATGACTTTTCCATAACGTTAGTGTGTGGCATAGCCCCACATTTTCGGTATCTGTATACTTTAACAAAATGTCTTTGCTTTCCACACACAAAATACTGATAAATTGGAAAAGTAGCAAATTTGAAAGGGGTTCCTTAGCTTTAGTTTTTGTAATAGAAATTATTTCTATGCTGGTTTGTGTGAGGATCTCAAAATTGCATTAATTCTAAAAATTAAAATCAAAATATTATTTAAATGTTGAAATTATTAAATAATGTGTATTTATATTTAATAATGTATATTTATATTATTAATGATGTTTTCACTTATATAAATGTTATATTTTAATTTACATGAATTTAAAAAAAAAAAATTTTATCTGACGGTTCGTGTTTGGCTAAGCATTAGGGTGAATTTTTGCGTACTGACGCGCAATGTAGCCCTAAGTTGAAATGTAAGGTATGTAGAGGTTATAAAATGTACAACTAAGCTGAGGAAATGTTAAATGGGGAATTCCTACCAGTAGATAAAATTTTCGCGCTTAAACGCGATTCAAATTCGAAATTGTCACCATTAATGGCATGCCCAAAAAGTCTTCAAGCCTATACCTCTAGCTTACCTTCATTTTCAACCCATCTTATCACCAACTACCAGCCGTTTCTCTTCTCTTCAAGCTCGTTCCTCTGGTGCAAGAAGAAGCAGAGACCGCTGCCATTCCAAGCTTCTAACAGCCTTCCATCCTCAGCCATTCACACCCCAACCTTCAAGCTTCCATTTCCAGCTTCCACCTCCATTCTTGGCTGCTGTCTCGACCAAGCAAGGAGGAGGAAGATCGCTGCGGCTGCTGCCGGCGTTGCGTCGGACCAGGAGAGAAGGAGAAACCAGCTGCCATTTTTCTTTCCTCCAACCACAGAACCTTCCAAGCTGACTCAAAAACCCCAGACCCAAGCTTCTCTTCACCTTAACGTTTGCTGCTGGGTTGCTGTTGTGGGTGGTCAGACCGAGAGGGAAACAGAGTGCAAGGGGTGCCGACTGACCTCAGTGATTCTAGGAGCAAACTTGGGGAATTAGGCACTTCATTTAGCTAGTAAACAACCACCAAAGGTAACCCAAAAACTTCCGCTTCACCCCTTAGCCAAAATTTCAGATTTATTGCAGCTTTTGGTTCTTGAAGTTTTAGCTTGTCTTGGTGAAACATGTTGGGTTGCTGATCCTCTAAGCTAATGATTGATGAAGCTAGAGGTGTTTTATGTGCTATATGTATGTTTTGAGGTGGTTATATGTTGGGAAAATTTTTTTAGAATGAAGCTGGGGTGCTGCCGAGAGAAGGGAAAATTTTCCAGATTTGTACCTGTTGATGTTTTGCAAATTTCGCTTAGTTAATGAACTGGATTGTTTATTTGGGGGCTAGACTAGTTAGTGGTGATTGTTAGGGACTTAAAGTATGAATTATAAGTTGGAAATGATTGATCAAAAAGAAGAGAAAATTTCTGCTCTGCAACCGAACCAGCAGGCCTGTTTTTCTTCCAACTTTGCCCAGCTTTTTGAACTCGATTTTGTGAAGTTATTAAGCTATTTAAATCATGTATATGTTCACCTATATGTGTAGAGTAGTTTTGGTGAAAATGCAGCTTTGGTACAATGGGAAATTTCATTGAAAAATCAAAGAGAAAAATGCCCTTTGAGCTACCCGAAAATTCTGGAAATTTTCCAGATTTTGGTCGAATTTTTGGGGGTTGATTTCGAAAAATTTGTGAACTATTTGGGCTGTATACATGTTTACCAATATGTGTAGTATTGTTTGGGGGAAAATGTAGCTTTTGGGTAGTTGAAAAGTTTTGGACAAATTGAAGAGAAAATGGACTTCTTGTACCAAATGCACTTGGAAATTTTTCCAGCTTTGCATGAGACATGTTAAATGATTTTCACGTTAACATGAACCCAATTTGACTTGTGTTTAGTTAAGGGGTGTGTATAGCTCAATTTGGGACAAAAATCTAGTAGAGTTTACGTTCAAAAAGTGGACCAAAATTTTATTCTTCACGACGCTACCCAAAACATAAATTTTGTTTGAAATTAGAAATGATTTTGACGTTTGGATTTCGTTTTGGTTAAATGTGGATTAAATTGTCCCGAAAATGTTTTCTAGCATTAACCTTCGTTACTAGGTCCACTTCGAGTCAATAACCTTGAATTTTATTAGACCAAATGTCCTATTTCGAGAAATATGCCAAATTTGGAAATTTTCTTGAAAACTCAAGTTTTTTGCCTTCAAGAAAATCCTTGAACCAAGTTGGTCAATGGAATTTGGCAAACTTAAGGAGTTTCTATTTTATAGAAATTCCAACGGCTAGTTTTACTTGGTTTATATGATTTCCTCTTAAAAGAATTTTCCAAGATATTTTTGGGGAAAATTAGAGGGGAAAAATTCTTCTAAATGGTTAAATGTGATTTTTCTCAACTTGTGACACCAAAGGGGTGTTAATTGCTTATACGACTCTAGAACTTGGTTATTGGAACATTTGACGAATTTAGCAAGTTTTTGGTTTTAAAGAAACCTCAAAATTTAATTTCACTTGAAAATTTGTGGATTTCACTTTGAGAATACGATTAATGCTAGTTTGGGATTTTTGAGTGAAATTAAATGCTAGAAGACTTGAGTAAACTCGCCAACTCAAAAGTAGAAATTTACGTGAATTATTTGTATGTTTTTAGGAGTCGGTGAAGGGCACAACCTCGGTCAAAGTTTGGAATTCTAGACACTTCACTTAAGGTGAGTGTCTCTTGCATGAATCGTGTTTAACTGCTAGTTGAACTACTTGTTAAAAGTACTTGCTAGAGATATCATGAAATGTTATATGCTATGTGATTTCGTGAAATATCACAAGTACAAGTGTTGCAATGTCGATTGGAGCGGGGTCTCGTCGACTAAATAAACCAAACGGATGCACGTACCACGCTCTATTAGAGTGGGAGGTACCTCTCTGCCGTCTTGGTAAAAGTGCTTGCAAAATTCGTGTTGGAGTCGGGCCCGAAAATAAGGGGAAAGTCGTTGCTAGGAGACGTGTAGATTAGGAAAAATGTCTACATGGAGATTAGGTAGTGAAAGTTGACGGAGTGTCAACTACTATAAATTACCTGATCAAGCGCGAGGACTTTGGCTCCTGAGAGCCCTGTATCCTTTTCTTGTCATGTTACTTCGTTTTTCTAAATTGTTAATTGCTTACTTGTCCATTTGTACTTGTTAAATTGCCCTATGTGAATTGCATGTTTCGAGACACCACTGAGCTATTGGCTCATCCCTTCCAATTTGTTTTCCTTGACAGGTTCTGAAATGCATGAAGTCTTGGAGAACTAGAAAAGAAATGTTATATTTTGAATGCCCACTTTTGTAATCGTACTTTGGGAGATACTTTAATATCTTTTGGATGATTTTCTTGTGCCTTTGGGAAAATGTGAATCCTGTGGTGCTTCTGTGCCCTGAGTTAGGAACTTTAAATTGTAAATTAAGTATTTTAAACTCGATGTTTTCGTTGGTACTTGGAATTGTATTTTCGGGCTGTATAAGTTGAATTGTATGATTTATTTAAGTACTTAGCTTGCTCGAGGAGTAAGGTTTTATTTTCAATTTATGTTTGGTGATATTAGTTGCTAGAGTGAGTGAGTCCTGGCGAGAGCTAGGCAGGCGACCCGCCAACCCTTTGGTTCGCCTTAGGGGGAAGTGGGGCCGCCACAGTTTGAGTAATGGTTCTTATGCCTACATTTCATATTCTTTTTCTTTGGTTTTATTTGGGCATTATTTTTGGCATTCTTCTTGTTGGATATGTTGTTGGAAGCAATGGGATTTACTTTGGCAGTATTATTTTCATTACCATTTTGCCTACCTCTAGTATTTTGGTTTATAATTTTTTCTACAATCCATAGGCAGGTGATGAGACTTTCCAAAAGAAACTCCTTTTGCTTGTGACACAAACTCCTTTAGAATTCCTTCTAAAATGGTGGAAGCTTGTCCACTATTGCAGCAACTTGAAGTTGTTTATCAATTTGAATTCCTTCGAACCTTAACTTATGCAAAATCATTTGGAGTTCAAGAGTTTGAACTACCACCAATTTGTCATTCACGATTTGAAATTTGAAATAGGTGCTTGCAACATATTTCTTTGCACTTGCTTCTTTAATATCATATATTTTATGCAAAACTCTCCAAATTTTTTTAGTAGAAGGATAGGAGTTCTGATAAAAATCACAAAACTCATCAAAAAGACAATTTGATAAATAGTCTTGTAATGGAATTCATCATTTTCCTATTTCTTGATTTTTTTCTTCATGAGTTTTCTTTTCCTCATCGTTCTTCTCATTGGTTGAGACTTTCTTAGGATTTTCTCCATTACATTGTAGGTCACCTTCATCAAATTAAGATAGAAGAGAACTTTTCAACTCCACCATCTTGATGTGAATCACCTTAAAATTATTGTTCAGCTAGAACAAAAGGCTAAATATTAAATAGAAAAAAGTTAGACAATAACAATAAAATATTACTCAAGTGTGAAGGATTGAGACATGGATATCTTGATTTTTGAGATGATTCAAACCTCTATGGAAGAATTAACTCTGGTGTTGAAGGTTCTCTAGTTTTCATCTCGAGAATATAACAATCCAACCATACTTCTTGTCACTTTCTTTAATTTGCAGAGCTAAGAAAGTATATCGCTACAAGTACCTTCTTTTTCTTGCCTAACTATGAAATAAAAAATAATAGAACAGTTTTCTCTTATGAATTGTACCTATCATAACATATTTGTAGTATAATTTTTCTATTTCGGCTATACATATTTATTGGCGATGAAAAGTTAGCTAAACATAACTTACACTACCAATACACTAAATAAATGCTAAAAATTATTGGCTATTCTAATTAGAATTTTAGGTTACAAAACTTATTGAAATTGAAAACTCATAATCTAATATAATAAAACCTCAGCCAAAGAAAATCATTTAAACACCAATACAACTCAAAAATCGCTACCAATTTGTTCTATGTAACCTATATAACTTATACATTTAATTGAAAATTTGACTATTTTATTAAAATACTGTCTGTGAATGCTAACACAGTCCATATGGCAAGGATAGATTAGCAATTTTGACCATTATAGATAAAAACTAATATTGTAGGACCTAAGTTTCTTTCTTTGAAAGCCCATACTTGAAATAATGATGATCTAATATCATGTTCATGATATTAGGTTATTAGCTTTATAATTTTGTCTTTTTTTTTTTTGATGAAGGAGTTGTTAGCTTTGTTAAACTTGTAAATTTTTTAGGGTCACTACAAGAAAATTGTTCATCAGTGACAACACAAAGTCATCACAGAACATACAAATATCGTCACAAATACCTTTTATTGACGACTTTTTGATCGTCACAAAGTCGTCACTAAATCCCCGTCGGTAAAAGTAAACAGTGACGACCTAAAATGTCGTCACTAAATAGTTGTCATTAGTGACGACTTTAAGTAGAGCATTTTTGACAAAAGATCAAGTCGTCAATAAAACACTTCCGGATTGTCGTCACTAATGACAACTATTTAGTGACGACCTGAAATGTCGTCACTAAATAGTTGTCATTAGTGACAACAATCCGGAAGTGTTTTATTGACGAATTGACCTTTTGTCAAAAATGCTCTACTTAAGGTCGTCACTAAAAAGCACCGAAAGGCATTGTATATAACTATTTTACTGACAACAATTGTCGTCACAAATGTAGCTTAGATTTAGTGACAGTCTCTGTTGTGACAAGGAGTTTTTATTTTCTATTTTGTGACAACTTTTTTTTGTCATTAAATAATTTCTCATTAGTGACAGCCTCCGAAGGTTGTCACTGAGCTTTGTTTTGAAGAGTTGAAATTAACCATTATGAATATAGCATTGTCATAGCAATTTCAACAAATTATAGTAGAACATTCAATTTGACAAAAGGCAAAATTCATGTAGAATGAAGCTACAAATTCATATATATGGCCATAAACATTTGTGAATTCATCAAAATAGAAGTTAACCAGAAATGTTGTGTCCCAAAACCCACATAATCAATTCAAGCACTAATGGCCAATATGCATCCTTCCCAAAAAATAGAGTACTAGTTTTCTAAACTAAAGCAAAGATTGCACCACCAATGTCAGACTTCAACCATCTCTATCATCATATCCAACAATCTCCTCGTGATCAATATCAAACTGGACTGCATTGAGAATAAAATATTATATGCATTAGAATAGACTTTAGTAAAAAAATATGCTATTACAACCTTACACAAGTTATCTAAGTACAAGAAACAGTTAAAAAGTTGTGTATTATCTAAGTACAAGAAGTTAACAAGAAGTTTAGATTATAAGGACTAGAAACTGACAATGAATTGAGTTTCATACCATCTACATGCCATTTTAAATGATTCACAAGCATTATATTGTGATATTGGATATCTTCTTTATTAAAAAACTTGTTCAAATCACATTATGAGAACATCTAACTTTTTGATTATCAAAGTAATTGACTTCGAGGCCTGGAACAGCAAGTACTTTTGTCAGTGGACAAGGTTAGATCATATTGGGTGAGTTTGCATTGCTCCATAGTTGAAGTGATTTTACTTGAGTTCTGTCCACAAACTCTTTGGTTGTCACAATGAAGTAATCTCAATTAGCCAATACGGCATAAATATCCACTTGTGAAAATACATAAGGAGTTCCTCAAAAAATAGGTAATTTTGGAAATTTACTGATTGTTGCTAAGTGTGGTTCCTAGCACAGATCCACAGATGTACTCTTAGTGCTAGCTATGGTCCATCCCAAATTCGATAATCAGAAGCAGCTCCAATCTATTACTTACTCACACAACCATCTAACAATCACAGGACTTCTGATAGTCATCAAATAACTGATGTTCTACTTCATGTACTGGTCATATCACTTATACCAATATCACCAAATCCTTTAAGCAAACAAGAAAACAAAAACAGATAACCAGCATGATAGCTGTTTTGAAGACAAATTTATAGTAACAAGGTCGGAATTTGTTTACCTGCTTGGATGAAACATCGTATTCATCTTCCCAACCAGTACAGGCTGTAGACACCAAATTATGAATAATTTTATGTGGCATCTATTTCATGATTTTCATTTTAGATTGCTTGCATTCGTTGTTTACTTTTAGTTTTAATTTTAGTTTTAGCTTTTAAGTTTAAAATTAGCGTAGAGTTTTTAGAAAAAAAGAAGAAAAGGAAAACATCAAAAATATGTTGTAGTCATTTTGTTTTTATTCAATGCTTTCTTGAAAAGAAAAATTCAAAAAAAGAGGAAAGGAAAGAAAAATTATAAAAAAAGAAAAGGGAAATTTGTTCACAAAAATATTTTTATTTCTTTAAATTCAACCCTTTTGCATTTTAGTTATTTTTATTAAGTTATTTTGAAAAAGGAAAAAAAAGAAAAGGAAAAAATAAAAAAATGAAAGCGAAAAGTAGAAAATAGCAGTTTTGCCGCTTTTTATTTTTAGTTTATTCATTTTCACTTGACAATTAATTAAATTACTGTTTTTTACTTTATTTTACCATTTCGTCTTTTAATTTGGAAAAAACAAGAGAAAAAGAAAAGGAAAAGAAAAAGAATAATTAGCGTTAGCATTTCATTTTAATTTAGCTTTTATTCATTAGTTTTCTTTTATTATTATGTATTTTGTTAATTAGTTATCAATGTTAATCAATTAAAACTATTAAAAAAAAAAAAAAAAAAAAGAGCAGCGGGCATGCAAGCTGCATATTTTGGCAGCTTGCAAGGACGGTCATGTGCCCATCGGATGGCCAAGAAAGGGGCTTTGAGAGGAGCATGATTGCTGACCATTAAACACAGGGTTTTGGGGGTGGTTAGCTCATATAAATAGAACCAAAGACATCAGCCGCAAAGGGAGCTTCATAGTTGGGAGAGTTAACGGCTAACAAAAACAGAGAGGAAATAGAGTAAGAGTGACGGGGAGGGAGGTGAACGGCAAAGAGAAAACAACAAAAGAGGGAGGTGGACGGAAAAAAGAGAGAAAGGTTGACGGTGGAAGAAGAGGGGGTAGAGAGGGACGGCGATAGAAAGCAAAAGCTACGGGAAGCTTATGGAGTTGGCGACTGTGAGGGTTTAGAAACAAAGAAAAACCAAAGGAAGAAGAGGAAGAGAAATCTGGGGGCTTCATCGTGGAGAGGGGCTGACGGGGAGGAAAGTAAAAACAGCAAAAGAAAAGCTAGGAGCTACGGCTGAGTGGAGAGCTGGGGGCGGCGAACCGAAAACCAGAAAAAGAAGAAGAAATTTTCTGCAAAAATTTTCGGCAGAATGGGCTGATTTTCGGCACACCTTGCGGCATGATTATTTCCTGTCTGGTTGTGCAATCCGATTGGATTTTTGTTTCTGCACCAAGTGGGGAGTAAGGGGAGGATTTCTTGTTCAGAAATTGTTCACAAATAACAATGGGAAGATCGTCAAATCTGACCACCAAGGAGCTGCTCTGCCTCCACTGCACAGAACGAAAACGCAGCAGAAACTCTTGTTTTGGCCCAGCAATTCAGGTGATCGTTTCTGAGCCTCTTCCATACTCGTTTACATCCCTTATTGTTTATAGACGGAAACAATTTCTTTTAGCTGAAACTTTCATGAAATTTCAGAAAATCTTGCTTGAGCTTTTCCTTTTCCTTTGAATAAATCATTTTTTTGGATTGCTGGAGTCGTGGTTTGCTTAACAATGCTTGACTTGTTTGCTATTCGACTGAGATGTCGCGTGTACATTGTGAAGCTTAGAGCTAAAGGCCATCAGTGTCTTGCATCTTGTTTAGCCAAAAAGTTTTCCATGTGAACTTGAGTCGCGGCTGCCAAAGTGGCAGCAGGCGCACTTTTGGTTGCTGATTTTTTTATATAGAGCCAATGATCCTAGTTTTCATTTGTTTTGATTTGAGCGGAGATGGATCGAAGATTTTGCATATACTTTGTTTGCCAAAGGCTCGTGAATGAAGTTTGCGAATGAAAATCTGCAGAGAGAGTTCTTGCTGCATTTTTTCCCTTTCTTTTGCTGTTTAGTTCTTGTCGCCCCTGATGGGTATCTCGAATGTTTGGCTGCATCCCTACGACGAGTTCATGTGCATTGGAGTTAGTTTTGATAACTGGAATCCGGCTGACTGGCGAGCTTTTGGCATGATTTAATGTAGAAAGCCGCAGCTGGAATATTGTAAAAGAAAAACCCTGCGGCATTTTTTCCTTTCTTTCTATTGCTGTTTTGCTGTTTAGTTTTACCTCTGGTGGTCAGTTTCATTTATTGTTTTAATCCTGCAATAAGAGTTGCTGTCTTACTCCTGCAATGATGAAATGGTTATGCTTAGATGAAATGTTTTTGATCAATGCTTGGAAATGGAAATGAGAAATGCAGCAAGCTTGCACTTTTCCGTTTGCAGAAATCTTCTTGAGTTTGCATGAAAGGTTGCTGGAATTTACATTATCCCATCATAATTTGTTGGCTTGTGGAATTCTGTGTTAGTTTTTAGTTTAATGCCGATGGCTTTGATTGATTGGTGAGATGTTAGCTGCATATTAGGATTGTATTTGAGAAGTTTAGCATGTTGCAGATGAAAGGAACCAGAAAAACAAAGAGATTTACGTAGCATGCATGAAAGCTTTCTGAAATATTACACTTTGACCCCCTAAGTCTCTCCTAATGCCACTATGACCCAATTAATTAAAGAATTTCATCAAATTGGTCCTTGATAATTTTAATTTGTGCAACTTCATTGTTTGTTTTGCTTCAATTAACTACCATGCTCTGTCAATTGCACTTAAGTTATGACTTTAGGGACTTTATGACTAAGTGAGCCTTGTTTTGCCCATTTCTTCTAATTTTTTAAATAAAGTGGTGCCTTGACCTTTTTATTATTTTGGAGGGTAATTGAATAATTTCACTTCATTGGGGCGTCAATTCAAGGGAGGTACACTCTATCCTTCATTTGCGCTTCATTTGACCCTACGTGCTCCTACGTGTTATGTGAATATGCATGTCTACTTCGCTTTCCTTACCTCCTTGCATGCGTTTACTTGCTTTTTACTTTTATTTAAGTTTTATGGGGTATGTGTACACCTCTTGGCTTGTAATAGATAGGGCTCGGAGAGCCTCTAGTCCATTTCCCCTTTCCCTTTATGCTTTTATGGGGTATGTGTACACCTCTTGGCTTGTAATAGATAGGGCTCGGAGAGCATCTGGTCCATTTTCCCCTTCCCCTTGTTTGCTTGTTTTTGTTGCTACATGTTTAATTGCTTTGATAGGGCCTCGCATCTAGTCGAGCATGCTAAATGTTATGTGCTATGTGTTTATACGTGTTTGGCATGTCTACTCGCTTTCTATAGCATGAATGAATGTGATGGATGAATGTACGTCACCACACTAGTCCAATGCTAGTTGTGGCTCATTAGGTATTTCCCCTCGTTAGCACATCATTTGCTTGTTCACCACATATCACGCATTTTTCTTAGCTTTATCATTTGGCATGCTCCTCGAGCCCCTTTTCCCTCATTTTAGGATTTTTGCATCTCATGCTAGTTAGGGTACATTTGCCTGAAGAGTCCCCTTAAATATGGGATATAGACGAGTGTGGCTTTTTCTAAGCCTTAGCACGCTTGTATTCCCTCTATTAAAGGGCAAATTGAGTCACGATTTAGGTCTCCCCGTACCCATCTTGCTTGCATTCCCTAGGCTCATGCATTCTCAATCCACTCAATCATCACACTTTCACTTTTGTCTCATTTGCACACATGCACCTTTTTATCACTTTCACCTGCACACGAACACTCTTTTATCTCCACTTGCACACGAACACTTTTTTATCTTCACTTGCACACGAGCATTTTTATCTTCACTCGCACACGAGTACTTTCATCTACATTCGCACACCTTCACTTATATCTTATTACTTTTATCATTTTTCTCATTTCACACAAACTCACACTTTCACATGGCATGCATTCCACTCACTTTTTACGTCATTTAGGTTTAGGTGTGACCTCTCCAAAAGGATCATTATTGGGCTTCACAATTAATGTGATTGGCACCACTCAACCTTTGAAGAGAAATTTCCCCCAATCCCCCTAGGTCTAGGTTTTTGCATTCATATAGACATATCCAATACGCGATACATACCTTGGGTAGAAAAATTAGGAAAAATTGGTTTGAGTCGCGCAACTAGCCTTGGCTAGGTCAAAGGGGTGCCTTGGATTCTATCCTTGCCTTCCCCTTTGTCAAACGTGACCCCCGAACCTTTTTCTTTGGCTTACGTGGACTAGGAGTCGTTTTAAAAAGGGTTTTACTACTTTGTCTTTAAAAACACTTTTTGGGTGACTTGGTACACCCCAAATCTATACCAAGTGGCGACTCCGTTTTCATATCTAAAAAACCCTTTTTAAAATTTCATTTGGCCAAATCGTCGCTTTCCAAAGTCCCATGGCCTTTTTACTTTTCATTTTGCACACGTTCACACCACACTTCGCACACACATCACTCACATCACACATACTCATTCGAAAAGTGGGGCGCGACAGTTGGCGACTCCACTGGGGACTTCCTAAGTGGGTCCAAGCATTTGACTTAGCCATTCGTTTCCTTTTCTACCCTTTTTATGCATTGCACTTGGATATTAGGCTTGCATTTTCCATTTTTAGGGCCTTTTGCCTCGCGCGCGTATCAAACTTTTCCCTCATTCACGTACGTGTGATTGGTTGATTGGATGTATGTTTACTTGTTATCTCGCGCTTGCATTGCATTTTGGGAGGTATGGGTCACCCTAGAGCCTCGCGCTGGTTCTTGACCCTTCCCCTCCAAACGAGCACTAACATACGAGCATACGCTTTACTTCTTTTATCCCTTTATTTTTCTTTAGTGGCTTGTCACGCCACTCCACCCTATTAGGATTAGGTGACTCACTTGGACATGTGATCACGACACGATGTGTGTGTAGCATGCTCCAATGGGTCACTCAATCTTCCACTTAAAGCTATTGGTTGATAGCCCTTAGCTTTTGGTCGAAGATTGAGGTTTTGATAGATTCACTCAAACACGTAGCCGTGACACGATGTGTGCGTAGCGGTGTTTGGGGAATCGCTCGAGCCACCGACAAAGAACCTTGGGATTGGTGACCCTTGGTTTCTAAGTCTGAAGGCTCGGGGACCTAAGCTCATCGAGTCTAGATGCATTAGTGAACCCCAACCTCATGCATCCATGATAGCTTGCCTAGGGCAGAGTCGGCCTTATCCTAAGCTAGGGACACTATTCACGAGGGCAGGGGTTCAACCCCTTTCTCCTTTTTATTGCTTTATTTCTTTGTATTTATTTCGTTATGACAATGTGTTATGTGCATTTATCTGGCTGAGCTAACTTTTCTTGGTTTTATGTCCCCATTGCATTCACAAACTCTAGCAAATAAGAGGTCTGGTACGACCTCCTTTTAGAACCTACCCTTATAGATAGGTTATTGCACGTTTAAATATTTTGGTGTGTTGCATTCATAGATTAGTAATTGCATATCATTCTAGGCCTACCTTGGCGTATAAAAGGTCCTTTTAGATCATGATTTCATTTCAAAATGCATGTTTTACTGCTTTAATAAAATGGCATCATGCATAAACCCTAGAAAGGGAATGCCATTTAGGGGATCCCGTGTTAGGAATAAACCACCCCATGTCTCGGATATATAATCCAAATGAGACTTACACGTTTACCTTTCTCGTACCATCCGAAGGGGTAGTGCACAAGGTAAGGTAAAGATCCGATCATTTTCATGAAGTAATTTTTGGAATATGAGCATCTAATAATCACTTTTTGGCCATTTTCTCAAAATTGGTAAAATTCCCTTGCGTAAAAGGACATTAATTCGAAGAAAATTCACAAATGATTCCTCATTGTTGAGACGATAAATATAGAGGCCAAATTTTGATTTTAGAAGCTCATAGACCGAGGCATTGTAATGATTTCTTGAAACCACCCAGTGGGGCGAATAATTCAATCGATTTTTGAACAAATCATCCATCTTATCCAATCCATTTTTTTTCCAATTCATTCAATTTTAGTTCAATCTAATCATTTTTGAATAAATTCATTTTCATCCAATCCATTTGACCAATGTACCCTTTTTAGGGTCATCCGGTCGATTTTTGAATAAATTATCAATTCAATTGACCCAATTACCCTTTTTAGGGTCTTTTGACCAATTTACCCTTTTTAGGGTCATTCGGTCGATTTTGAATAAATTATCAAATCATTTGACCAATGTACCCTTTTTAGGGTCATCCGGTCGATTTTTGAATAAATTATCAATTCAATTGACCCAATTACCCTTTTTAGGGTCTTTTGACCAATTTACCCTTTTTAAGGTCATTCGGTCGATTTTGAATAAATTATCAAATCATTTGACCAATTTACCCTTTTTAGGGTCATTCGGTCGATTTTGAATAAATTATCAAATCATTTGACCAATTTACCCTTTTTAGGGTCATCCGGTCGTTTTTGAATAAATCGTCAAGTCATTTGATCAATGTACCCTTTTTAGGGTCATCCGTTCGTTTTTGAACAAATCGTCAAGTCATTTGATCAATTTACCCTTTTTTAGGGTCATTTGACCAATTTACCCTTTTTAGGGTCATTTGACCAATTTACCGGTCAATTTTGAATAAATCGTCAATTCATTTGACTAATTTACCCTTTTTAGGGTCATTCGGCTGATTTTTGAATCAATCATTCATTTGGCCAATTTACCCATTTTTAGGGCAACCGAGCCGATTTTTGAATAGATCAAGTTTCGTTCAATCTATTTGATCAATTTACCCTTTTTTAGGGTGCTCTGATTAATTTTGAAATTTCTTTGAATGCATTTGACCTGTTTCCCTTTTAGGGTAATCCGATCGATTTTTAATAAATTGTCAATTTCATTTGACCAATTAGGATTTCAATGTCGAATTCCAAATTGGGAAGTCTAGTCAATTTTTGAGAAAACCATCCATTATATCCAACTATTTAATCATTTGGGTTTTTGACTCATGTTACACGGAGGAAAATTTTGTCAACGAATTCCAATCTTCTCGATAGGAAGTTCGTCAAGGTCAAACCCGTGCGTTTTTGCAAATTCTTGTATCGATCAAAAGTGATCAATCCATTCGGACGTTGACCTCATTTTGACAAATTTCTCGTCACTCCAATTGACCAAATTCTTTCAAAATTATTTCTCACTCAATGAGTTGATCGGATCCATCAGGTATGGTATGGTGCCTACCCTAGAGGATTGCATTTTCATGCTAGGCCTACCCTTGGCACAAAAAGGGTCCCCCATAGGACATGCATCCGAGTTGTTTGAATAATTACTAACTAATGCCTTTTTCTTTTTCCCTTTTGAATAAATTGCAGAAATCTAATAACGATTGGTTTATCTAAAGAAGTCTTTTGCATTCTCAGGTAAAATTTCAAAAATAGCTTTTCGGAAAAGCCCCATTATTACGCGATCCCGAAGTAAGGCCCAAGGGAATCGTGTAGACATGAGTACTCAACCAGAATCATCCGATAAGGCCGTTGCAACTACCCAGCCGGAAGCTGCAAGTCCTGGGGTTCAGTTGACAGAGTTACTCACAAAATTTGGGGAAATGGCGTCAGAAATGGCCGCTCAGAAAAAGTTGATTGACGAGCTCGTTAATAGCGGAGTGCAACCTGAGCCTGTACCCACTACACAACCACAATCCGAACCATTTGTAATTCCTCCATTTCAAACTACGTTTGAGGGAGCTGTAAACCCGCAATATGCTTTTACTCAAAATCCTCATTTCTACCCTCTTTATGGTCAAGGATTTCAGTCTCAAGGCGATCCGACCATGCATTTGAACCCGCCAGTTTTTTATCAGACCACCGCAGAGCCCGTGGTGCCGGAGCACACTTTTCAAGATAAGCCAGAAATGGGAAAGTCGTCTGCCCAGATTGATATGAAGTTGCTTAAACGCTTGGATCGTTTTGATGAATTCATCCGGAAAAGCAAAGGTTTAAGCGAACAAGGGGTGTTGGATTATGATGATTTGTGCCTGTTTCCGAACGTGCAACTGCCGGTGGGGTTCAAGACCCCTAAATTCAACAAATACGATGGCACGAGTAATCCCAAGACGCACCTCCGATTGTTCGCCAACAAGTTGGGTAGGCCAACAGATGATGAAAATCTGCCTTTGAGGCTATTCCCAGAAAGTCTGGAGGGGGATGCACTCGACTGGTACTCCAAGCTGAAACCCGAAGAAGCGAAGACCTGGCTTGATTTGTCCAACGCTTTTGTGAGGCAATACGAGTACAATTGCGAGCTGGCTCCGACGCGAACCACGTTGGAAGGAACAAAAAGAAAACCCTCTGAGGACCACAAGACTTATGCCAAGAGGTGGAGGAAGATAGCTGCAAAAGTCGAGCCACCAATGACGGAGGACGAAATCATACGCACTTTCATTAAGGCACATGAGCCGCCGTACTTTGAAGAAATTTTTCGCATGACTGGATGCTCATTTGCCGCAATTGTTAATAAGCTTGAGGAATTTGATGATTTCGTGAAGGCTGGAAAGATTGTTAATGTGTCTGCCCTCAAATCGCAGTTGGATGCTTTGCAAAGCCAAGGTAGTAATGGGAAGAAGCAATTCCAAAAGAAAGAGGGGGAAATCGCTTTTGCCTGGGATCGAAATCCTGTCTCAAAGCCCAGACCTCGACAATACCCTACCTACTCTAACCCTTACCCTTACTATTCAAACATTCATCCTGTTTATCACACCAACACCAATTATCCTCGACCTCGCCCAAGCTATCCTAACCCATCTTTAGCTCCTTTTCAAATTTCTCAACCAAATCCTCACCAAAATTGTCATCGGCCTCCATTCAATCCAAGAATGCCTCCGCCAAACAGACCCGTTTACAACTATCCTCAACTCCCTAAAGCCAACAACCCAGGACGTAACCGCACGTTCACCAATCTCGACAGGCTTTTGGATCAATTATATGACCAATTGAAGGCTGCCGGGAAAATAGGTGTCATTCCCCCTCCAACCTATCCGTATGGCATACCCGTTGGGTATAACCCACAAGTTGTCTGTGCTTATCATTCAGGGGCACCCGGCCATCCTATTGCTGAGTGTAAAGCACTCAAGCATAAAATTCAAGACATGATTGAAGCTGGAGAGATTGTGATTAGAAGAAAAGAGGTACAAGCGCCAAATGTGGATAAGAGCCCCCTGCCAGAGTATGATAACACCATTGGGGTTATTACAGACAATACAGAATTTAAAGAGCCTGCTAAAAACCTGTCAAGTGAGGCTGAGGTGTTTGGAAATGATGCAGAATTCTCCTACATCCCTGAAGGATCAATTTCCAATTGAACAGCTGAATTTCTACCCATTCAAAAGGAATTTCGGTATACCTAAAGGGGTTTGTCATTCATGCGAATTCATGAGGAAAAAACTCTTGCACCTGTAATGAAAACATCTTTACTTTTGACTAAAATTTGCGCATGTAAATATTTTTTTTAGTTTTATTTCATTTGCTTTCAATCAAAGGTTTTATGCAAATGCACAAGTCATTCTTGTCAGGTTATTTTGTTTATTCATTTGTTTCGGTCATATTGCTTGTTCATTTGTTTGTTGTATATTTGTTTGCTTATTATTCCAAATTCGTTAATTCTTTCAAATGACCAAAGATAAAATTATTTGACCCTTTGGATATCACTTTTCTGAAATTCAATAATGGCAATCTCTATCTCACTCACGACTTGAGAATTTTGGAACCCAAATTTCAAAGCGAGAGTGATAATGAGAAAGTATTTGATTCTTTTTCAAAAAAAAAAAAATCTTGAACAAAAACGAGGAGAAATTCGAACCAAACCTAGAAGCCATAGCAATTGTTCACATTGGCACTGAGCATAAGGTCAAAAGGACATAAATCAGCATTCGTTTGGACAAAAGCAGAAAAGGAGATGATTAAGAGTTTGACTATGTGTCAAGGTGTACAGATGGTTGAAGGCAGTCTCGTTTGCGGTAGCAGAAATTCAATCTTTGCACACTCTAATGGGAGTTCAGCCAAGAATGCCGTTTGTCATGAAATGTTACAAACACGCCTGGCCTGAGCCTACGACAAGAAGTTGCATCAGCGTACATTTTGAGGAAGGCGACAAAGCACTCAAGCGAACTTTGCCAATACAAGACAAAGGCAGAGACAAATTCGCTCAAAATCAGAAAGGGCCGTTCATCGTCCAAAAGGTATTACCTGGTGGAACACTCATTTTGGTGGAAATGGATGGTCAAACATTCCCTCAACCCATCAAATCAGATATGTGCAAGAAGATTTTCATTTGATCATGCAAATTTTCCTTAGAAATTCATGCAAATGGCGAAATGCAAGTCAGGCCCTCTTCTTTTACATTTAAAGCATTTTATCCCTACTTGTCCCCTTTGAGCCATCAGAATTGACAAATTTTCGTTTGGCAGCGCCTGAGAATTGCCAACCCCACACTGGGGCAAATTCATTTTGAAAAGAGATGATCAGAAAGAAAAAGAGAACCCCACACTGGGGCAAATTTAGTTTTTGAAGAAAAATGCAAAAGTGAAAAAATGCAATGAAAAGCACAAAGAGAAGAATTCAATTAAACTGGGGCAAATTTCCTCAGTTTTGTTCAAAATTCGGAGATGATCTCAAAATAATGCAATCTCAGGTTATTTCACACCTCTCATCAAATTTGCTTTCAAGCCTCAACTTTTCTTGAAAACACCCCACCTGACCTCATTACAAAAGCCCAAAGTCCTGGCTTTCGTCACTTGTTGTATTTCTATTAGGAATTTTGCTAATCAACTGGCAAGTGATGTTCATAAGGCCTTCGCCTAATCTCACAAGGGAAGTGCATTTTACTGATGCCTGAAATCTCTAACTCACATCTCTGAGTCGATCATGGTCGAGATATTCCGTTTTTTTAGGGACACCTCAAAAAAAAAAAAAAAAACAAACAAACAAAAAACAAAACAAAACAAAAACAAAAGGGGAGGGGCAACCTTGGTGAAAACCTGAAAGGGCGCCAAGGCAAGTTTTGCAACGAGCAAGCACGAGGAGGAACAGCTGGTGACTTGGTTCATTTGGATTTCTTCTCATTTTTGTCATATTTCTGCCAATATTAAATTCCAGAACAAAAATATCCAGAGATTTGAATATGACATCTGTTGGCCAAAACTGTGTTGCTTTGTAAAATATTCTTTTCCAAATACATCTTTTCTCATGTGCTTGTATTCATGGCATTTTTGGATGTGTTTTACATTCTTTGACATATTCATTCCATGCAGAACATAGGAAATCACCTTCCATATATTTTGATTGATTTTTTCATACATCATTCTTTTACCATTAGATTCGGATGAATGATAAACCCTAAGGTTTGTGCAAGAGTATGGGATTCAATCATCTTTTGAAGTGAGTAAAATGCAACCAAGCTGCTACATGGATTTGGTGACATGGTAAATGCGCATTTTATTGGTCTCCGGAATTGAAAGGTTTCAAAATTACAAATTCAACCAAGGCAGATGCCGCAGCAAAAGTTGGCAAAGGCATCAAAAGACTCATGTTTACACGATTCTCAAGGCAAGCCGGATCGAATGATGGTGGCAAGTCCATTATTTCTTCTTGTCTTGCAGGAACATTGCATTTACAAACACAAACAACCACACTTCTTTTAGCACCTGAATCGACGTCAGAAAAGTTCCCCAGTAAGCAAAGACGGAGTGATAATTTGGCAAAGATTGGGTCATAAGGAACAACATCAGCTATCGTTCTAGCCATAGAGATCCAAATCTCCCTCTTGGTACAAAAGTTTGAATTACTCTCAGATAAGAACTCAATTCATTGTTTAAAAATCCCGTGGGTCTATCCCAATTTTAAAAATTTTTGTTCGGGTCTATCCCGTGGGTCTATCCCAAATTTAAATTTCTGCCCGGGTCTATCCCGTGGGTCTATCCCAATTTTAAATTTCTGTCCGGGTCTATCCCGTGGGTCTATCTCAATTTAAAAATTTCTGTCCGGGTCTATCCCGTGGGTCTATTCCAATTTTAAATTTCTGTCCGGGTCTATCCCGTGGGTCTATCCCAATTTTAAATTTCTGTTCGGGTCTATCCCGTGGGTCTATCCCATTTTAAATTCTTGTCCGGGTCTATCCCGTGGGTCTATCCCAATTTTAAAAAAATTTTTGTTCGGGTCTATCCCGTGGGTCTACCCCAAATTTAAATTTCTGTCCGGGTCTATCCCGTGGGTCTATCCCAATTTTAAATTTCTGTTCGGGTCTATCTCGTGGGTCTATCCCAATTTTTTTTAAAAAAAAAAAAAAAAAAAAAAAATTTTTGTTCGGGTCTATCCCGTGGGTCTATCCCAATTTTAAAATTTCTGTCCGGGTCTATCCCGTGGGTCTATCCCAATTTTAAATTTCTGTTCGGGTCTATCCCGTGGGTCTATCCCATTTACGTTTCTGTTCGGGTCTATCCCGTTTGCATTTTTTGTTCGGGTCTATCCCATTTTACATTCTCTGTTCGGGTCAGTCCCGTTTTTTTTAATGTTTGGGTTAGTCCCATTTTAGAATTTCTGTCCGTTCAGATCATTTTTGCAACCAAATAACACTGGTAAGAATTTGGTGTCTACTTGTTTGTCTCAAGTTTTTTCAAAACTCAGACAAAGAGGGGCAAACTGTAGACACCAAATTATGAATAATTTTATGTGGCATCTATTTCATGATTTTCATTTTAGATTGCTTGCATTCGTTGTTTACTTTTAGTTTTAATTTTAGTTTTAGCTTTTAAGTTTAAAATTAGCGTAGAGTTTTTAGAAAAAAAGAAGAAAAGGAAAACATCAAAAATATGTTGTAGTCATTTTGTTTTTATTCAATGCTTTCTTGAAAAGAAAAATTCAAAAAAAGAGGAAAGGAAAGAAAAATTATAAAAAAAGAAAAGGGAAATTTGTTCACAAAAATATTTTTATTTCTTTAAATTCAACCCTTTTGCATTTTAGTTATTTTTATTAAGTTATTTTGAAAAAGGAAAAAAAAGAAAAGGAAAAAATAAAAAAATGAAAGCGAAAAGTAGAAAATAGCAGTTTTGCCGCTTTTTATTTTTAGTTTATTCATTTTCACTTGACAATTAATTAAATTACTGTTTTTTACTTTATTTTACCATTTCGTCTTTTAATTTGGAAAAAACAAGAGAAAAAGAAAAGGAAAAGAAAAAGAATAATTAGCGTTAGCATTTCATTTTAATTTAGCTTTTATTCATTAGTTTTCTTTTATTATTATGTATTTTGTTAATTAGTTATCAATGTTAATCAATTAAAACTATTAAAAAAAAAAAAAAAAGAGCAGCGGGCATGCAAGCTGCATATTTTGGCAGCTTGCAAGGACGGTCATGTGCCCATCGGATGGCCAAGAAAGGGGCTTTGAGAGGAGCATGATTGCTGACCATTAAACACAGGGTTTTGGGGGTGGTTAGCTCATATAAATAGAACCAAAGACATCAGCCGCAAAGGGAGCTTCATAGTTGGGAGAGTTAACGGCTAACAAAAACAGAGAGGAAATAGAGTAAGAGTGACGGGGAGGGAGGTGAACGGCAAAGAGAAAACAACAAAAGAGGGAGGTGGACGGAAAAAAGAGAGAAAGGTTGACGGTGGAAGAAGAGGGGGTAGAGAGGGACGGCGATAGAAAGCCAAAGCTACGGGAAGCTTATGGAGTTGGCGACTGTGAGGGTTTAGAAACAAAGAAAAACCAAAGGAAGAAGAGGAAGAGAAATCTGGGGGCTTCATCGTGGAGAGGGGCTGACGGGGAGGAAAGTAAAAACAGCAAAAGAAAAGCTAGGAGCTACGGCTGAGTGGAGAGCTGGGGGCGGCGAACCGAAAACCAGAAAAAGAAGAAGAAATTTTCTGCAAAATTTTCGGCAGAATGGGCTGATTTTCGGCACACCTTGCGGCATGATTATTTCCTGTCTGGTTGTGCAATCCGATTGGATTTTTGTTTCTGCACCAAGTGGGGAGTAAGGGGAGGATTTCTTGTTCAGAAATTGTTCACAAATAACAATGGGAAGATCGTCAAATCTGACCACCAAGGAGCTGCTCTGCCTCCACTGCACAGAACGAAAACGCAGCAGAAACTCTTGTTTTGGCCCAGCAATTCAGGTGATCGTTTCTGAGCCTCTTCCATACTCGTTTACATCCCTTATTGTTTATAGACGGAAACAATTTCTTTTAGCTGAAACTTTCATGAAATTTCAGAAAATCTTGCTTGAGCTTTTCCTTTTCCTTTGAATAAATCGTTTTTTTGGATTGCTGGAGTCGTGGTTTGCTTAACAATGCTTGACTTGTTTGCTATTCGACTGAGATGTCGCGTGTACATTGTGAAGCTTAGAGCTAAAGGCCATCAGTGTCTTGCATCTTGTTTAGCCAAAAAGTTTTCCATGTGAACTTGAGTCGCGGCTGCCAAAGTGGCAGCAGGCGCACTTTTGGTTGCTGATTTTTTTATATAGAGCCAATGATCCTAGTTTTCATTTGTTTTGATTTGAGCGGAGATGGATCGAAGATTTTGCATATACTTTGTTTGCCAAAGGCTCGTGAATGAAGTTTGCGAATGAAAATCTGCAGAGAGAGTTCTTGCTGCATTTTTTCCCTTTCTTTTGCTGTTTAGTTCTTGTCGCCCCTGATGGGTATCTCGAATGTTTGGCTGCATCCCTACGACGAGTTCATGTGCATTGGAGTTAGTTTTGATAACTGGAATCCGGCTGACTGGCGAGCTTTTGGCATGATTTAATGTAGAAAGCCGCAGCTGGAATATTGTAAAAGAAAAACCCTGCGGCATTTTTTCCTTTCTTTCTATTGCTGTTTTGCTGTTTAGTTTTACCTCTGGTGGTCAGTTTCATTTATTGTTTTAATCCTGCAATAAGAGTTGCTGTCTTACTCCTGCAATGATGAAATGGTTATGCTTAGATGAAATGTTTTTGATCAATGCTTGGAAATGGAAATGAGAAATGCAGCAAGCTTGCACTTTTCCGTTTGCAGAAATCTTCTTGAGTTTGCATGAAAGGTTGCTGGAATTTACATTATCCCATCATAATTTGTTGGCTTGTGGAATTCTGTGTTAGTTTTTAGTTTAATGCCGATGGCTTTGATTGATTGGTGAGATGTTAGCTGCATATTAGGATTGTATTTGAGAAGTTTAGCATGTTGCAGATGAAAGGAACCAGAAAAACAAAGAGATTTACGTAGCATGCATGAAAGCTTTCTGAAATATTACACTTTGACCCCCTAAGTCTCTCCTAATGCCACTATGACCCAATTAATTAAAGAATTTCATCAAATTGGTCCTTGATAATTTTAATTTGTGCAACTTCATTGTTTGTTTTGCTTCAATTAACTACCATGCTCTGTCAATTGCACTTAAGTTATGACTTTAGGGACTTTATGACTAAGTGAGCCTTGTTTTGCCCATTTCTTCTAATTTTTTAAATAAAGTGGTGCCTTGACCTTTTTATTATTTTGGAGGGTAATTGAATAATTTCACTTCATTGGGGCGTCAATTCAAGGGAGGTACACTCTATCCTTCATTTGCGCTTCATTTGACCCTACGTGCTCCTACGTGTTATGTGAATATGCATGTCTACTTCGCTTTCCTTACCTCCTTGCATGCGTTTACTTGCTTTTTACTTTTATTTAAGTTTTATGGGGTATGTGTACACCTCTTGGCTTGTAATAGATAGGGCTCGGAGAGCCTCTAGTCCATTTCCCCTTTCCCTTTATGATTTTATGGGGTATGTGTACACCTCTTGGCTTGTAATAGATAGGGCTCGGAGAGCATCTGGTCCATTTTCCCCTTCCCCTTGTTTGCTTGTTTTTGTTGCTACATGTTTAATTGCTTTGATAGGGCCTCGCATTTAGTCGAGCATGCTAAATGTTATGTGCTATGTGTTTATACGTGTTTGGCATGTCTACTCGCTTTCTATAGCATGAATGAATGTGATGGATGAATGTACGTCACCACACTAGTCCAATGCTAGTTGTGGCTCATTAGGTATTTCCCCTCGTTAGCACATCATTTGCTTGTTCACCACATATCACGCATTTTTCTTAGCTTTATCATTTGGCATGCTCCTCGAGCCCCTTTTCCCTCATTTTAGGATTTTTGCATCTCATGCTAGTTAGGGTACATTTGCCTGAAGAGTCCCCTTAAATATGGGATATAGACGAGTGTGGCTTTTTCTAAGCCTTAGCACGCTTGTATTCCCTCTATCAAAGGGCAAATTGAGTCACGATTTAGGTCTCCCCGTACCCATCTTGCTTGCATTCCCTAGGCTCATGCATTCTCAATCCACTCAATCATCACACTTTCACTTTTGTCTCATTTGCACACATGCACCTTTTTATCACTTTCACCTGCACACGAACACTCTTTTATCTCCACTTGCACACGAACACTTTTTTATCTTCACTTGCACACGAGCATTTTTATCTTCACTCGCACACGAGTACTTTCATCTACATTCGCACACCTTCACTTATATCTTATTACTTTTATCATTTTTCTCATTTCACACAAACTCACACTTTCACATGGCATGCATTCCACTCACTTTTTACGTCATTTAGGTTTAGGTGTGACCTCTCCAAAAGGATCATTATTGGGCTTCACAATTAATGTGATTGGCACCACTCAACCTTTGAAGAGAAATTTCCCCCAATCCCCCTAGGTCTAGGTTTTTGCATTCATATAGACATATCCAATACGCGATACATACCTTGGGTAGAAAAATTAGGAAAAATTGGTTTGAGTCGCGCAACTAGCCTTGGCTAGGTCAAAGGGGTGCCTTGGATTCTATCCTTGCCTTCCCCTTTGTCAAACGTGACCCCCGAACCTTTTTCTTTGGCTTACGTGGACTAGGAGTCGTTTTAAAAAGGGTTTTACTACTTTGTCTTTAAAAACACTTTTTGGGTGACTTGGTACACCCCAAATCTATACCAAGTGGCGACTCCGTTTTCATATCTAAAAAACCCTTTTTAAAATTTCATTTGGCCAAATCGTCGCTTTCCAAAGTCCCATGGCCTTTTTACTTTTCATTTTGCACACGTTCACACCACACTTCGCACACACATCACTCACATCACACATACTCATTCGAAAAGTGGGGCGCGACACAGGCCTTCTCTGATGAAGAAATCTTCCAAGACTTATCCTTTAACTCTCTCTACGTGGCATCTCCTTGGAAGATGAAAGAACCAATGAGGGAGCAAGAAGAGAGAAGAGATTTGCAGCAGATAATGAGAAATGTATATTGATCTGGAAGGTTGCCAAAGAGAAAATCATTATTGTCAAATGACCAGGATAAATGTTTCTTGGTATACCACTAGGAACATGATAAAAAAGATACAAAGATAAATGTTCACAAGTAAATCTTGGAAGCCCTTGGTAAGTGTCTTGGCAAGTCACATAATCATACCTGACCTAAAAAATATCATTTCATTTTACTGGTCACAAACCCATAGCAAGTTGAGAGGCCAAAATGTCACACCTCATTATCGTAGCTCAGTGAATCACACTTGCTTACGATATATATACTGCCCAATATGTAATAGAAAGAGACCTCCCCAACAAGTGAAAAAAAGTAATCAGACATCAAGAAAATTGATTGCGAGTAAGTATTTGGGGTCTGGAGATTACAAAAAGGAGCTTACACAGTCATTCAAACGTTACTTACACTCATGATAGCAACAGACTGGCTGTATATTTCATGGCTAGAAACAGTAGCTAGTTTCAAGTACGAATTGGTACAAATGACCGTGATATCATGGACCAAAAGGTTTAAATTAAAAAAATCTTAAAGGTAGTTATGAGAATTAGAACAAGTCGTGTAGGTGCAACTAAAGACAAAGGACTTGATAAATAGACAAATAAAAAGAGATGGCCAAAAAGGTTCTTTCTGGAAAGATTACTGTAACTTTTTACAATTAGCAGCAATTTCAAATTGGAATGGTGAACTCCCTGCTACATCTGCCTACTCTGCCTATAAGCTGACTTTGACATGAATACTGAGCAATCGTTTTGTTTAGATTGTTGTTATTATTATTATGGAATGGTTATGCCTCTTCTGGGTTTCTTTCATTGACTTGGTCCATAGCTTATTTGAGAGACCATAATTTATGTTAAATGGAATTGCACATATGTGTATGATATAGTGCTTGTTAAGTTATTATCCGTAAATAAATATCTTGCCTTGATTGACTCAATCTGAGAGAGCAACAGATATGACCAAAAACAACATGCCAAAAAGATCTTTCATGCCTAACTTGGTCCTTGAATATATAAGGTACCCTATTTTACGGAAGTTACAAGGACAAATGCCAGTTTTTAAGCAATTATACGGTGAGTGCATGATTGCAAGTTCCCTAGCCAAATCTGTAAAGCCTTCATTTAAAGAGAATTAGCTCCCTTCAGCAATCATAAAAGGACATTTGGCCACCCATAGGGACAACAGCAACTGAAATTTCACAAGCAAAAACATTACAGCAATAGGGAAGGCAAACCCAAACAAGCAGCTAGTATACAGCAAAAGAAGAATTGGTCAGAATGATAGTCAGCTCAATATAAAATGCTTGAAACGTAATTGCCTCAAGACATCAAGTAACAACCAGTCACCTCTGAAAAGGAGCATGCCCGAACTATGTGTTTGTGCTCAAATGAATGCAATTCATCCCCACTTAATGCATCCCATAGTTTCCTGTAAAAAACAGTCAGCATTTATAAACAGAAAATGTACGCTGCCAACCCTACAGCTCTCGACCACAATTCTAGAATATAAGGCATCACATAAGCATGTTGGATGCTGATGATTTTGTTCTGCTGTCAAAAAGGCTTTCATACAAATAATTATTCAATTGAAACTATTTGAGTCAGGAAAACGATTTAATCTAATTTCAGGAAAAAAAAAAAGCAATCATTACCTAATGAGAACACATTAGATAAGATACTTGCGTCCCAGAAATCAAAGAGAAACAGAAACATCTACTTACACACTAAAATCAGCAGATGCAGATGCAGCATGTAGAGCAGGTTTATCCAAACAACAACTCCAAACTGCATCTTTATGCCCTTGAAAGGTTCCAATCCAATCACCAATCTCTCCATTTCTCAACATTGGATTGGAATCTGACATGAAAATAAACTAGTAATTAACCACAGTCTATTCTCTTATACCCAATAACCTTTTAACTAAATACAATAACAACCATCTCTTGACAATATTGCTTTATACTTTCAGATAACAGGTTTTATAACAAAACCTCGCCATCCCTACTTCTGCATTATTTTTTTATTTTTTTGAAAAGGAGTTCTATACTGTACCATCAAAATCAAAATCAGCATTCATTTTCATGGAAACCTAACAGTAGTTTTTGGTCAAGTGTCGAGTATTCAAATGTCAAATGACCAGGATAAATGTTTCTTGGTATACCACTAGGAACATGATAAAAAAGATACAAAGATAAATGTTCACAAGTAAATCTTGGAAGCCCTTGGTAAGTGTCTTGGCAAGTCACATAATCATACCTGACCTAAAAAATATCATTTCATTTTACTGGTCACAAACCCATAGCAAGTTGAGAGGCCAAAATGCCACACCTCATTATCGTAGCTCAGTGAATCACACTTGCTTACGATATATATACTGCCCAATATGTAATAGAAAGAGACCTCCCCAACAAGTGAAAAAAAGTAATCAGACATCAAGAAAATTGATTGCGAGTAAGTATTTGGGGTCTGGAGATTACAAAAAGGAGCTTACATAGTCATTCAAACGTTACTTACACTCATGATAGCAACAGACTGGCTGTATATTTCATGGCTAGAAATAGTAGCTAGTTTCAAGTACGAATTGGTACAAATGACCGTTATATCATGGACCAAAAGGTTTAAATTAAAAAAGTCTTAAAGGTAGTTATGAGAATTAGAACAAGTCGTGTAGGTGCAACGGAAGACAAAGGACTTGATAAATAGACAAATAAAAAGAGATGGCCAAAAAGGTTCTTTCTGGAAAGATTACTGTAACTTTTTACAATTAGCTGCAATTTCAAATTGGAATGGTGAACTCCCTGCTACATCTGCCTATAAGCTGACTTTGACATGAATACTGAGCAAGTGAAAGACAAACTGAACCTGGTTATGAAAATAACAGGACCTAACGATAAAGAGATCATAGCGATGGCAATTACTGCTAAAGCCCAACCTAAATCCCAACTCTACAAAATAAAGAAAACCAAAGAATTCAATTCGCCAAGGATTCGAGCAAGGATATTGAGACTGAAGTACATATCCTTTCAGAATGCCCAAAAGCCTAATGGTCGGTCAAATTTGTTAGCTCAGGAAGCTGCAAATGAACAAGATATGTTCAATTTACAAGAATGGGTAAGTGTGAATATGAAGGAAAAGCAAGAGATTAGGTCGGTGCTATCCGTTTCCTTTCTTTTAATTCTGGTAGCAATTAACTGGGAATGCTTTTGAATACTCATTTGCTTGGATAGTTGGACCATCAGACGTCAAAGCAGTAATCCATTCATTATATTTCTCCTAACCATTAACTAGCAGGGGAAACTAGACTGCTAAAGCGTACACACAAATATGATGAACTAGTAAAATTCGTATCAACAAGCTAGATTGCTCAACTAATACCGGTAACTAGTGTTCAAATTCATATGTCTAAATAATTCTGGCAAAAGGAATTACCCTTGCTCGCACTGATGAGGAAGAACCCATCTGGAGTAATTGGGCTGTAAAACAAATCCACAACTTGATGAGAATGACCATGGCAAACAAGGGGAGCAGCACCCTTTTTCTTATCCATTACTTAACCGATCCAGCGAAAAAGAAAAAAAAATGAAAGAAATTTATAACTTTTGGGAGCAGCAATCATAAAAGTACATTTGGAAGTAGCAGACACAGGGGATGAGAAAAAGTAAACTGCAAGTTTTCATTTAAAACAACCGTTTATATCCAACTCCACAAAAGGATGAAAAGCAACAATCTTTCTTACTTTTACCAAAAAACCAAATCAAGACTGAAGCGTTCACCTCTTAAAAATAACTCAGATTTTATGAAAAGCCAAAATGGACCAGCTCGTTCATTATTCTTAGCTATAAGAAATAGCACTTCCAAAGAGACTTGACGAATTTGACCAAATTTTGCTAGAACCCAAATCAAGATTCACAGCATTCTAGCCAAAAATCACTAACAAAGAATCAATTCATGAAAATCCAACAAATCTATAAGAACGGAACAGAAGGGATTCAAAACTTGTTGATGCTTAAATCAGAGACTAACAAGATTGAACCTAAAAACTAAATCTGACGAAACAGAGAAGGTGCAACTAGCCGTACCCACAAAAATATATACCATGCATTGCAAAATCAGACACATAATATTGAAATTACCTCAAACTATACCTTCAATCCCTAACTTCTCATTTTTCCCAAGCTTCAAGATCTAAACTCCAGCTTTCACCCAAATTTTCAAGCCCTAATTTTTTATTTCTTGCCACCAAGCCAGTGTAACAGCTGAATTAGGTATGTTGGTGGTGCGAACTTGATAAAGTTGCCTAAATTGATGACAATGGCAAACTTCAGTTCATGATGGATTTGGTAGTGCGAGCTTAATACAGAGGAGTTCATCTTCGGGGAAGTGAGAAGGACAAAGAGAAAGGGAAAAAGTGTCTGAAATTTTGGCTAAGTGTTTTGGACATAGAGTGCATACTAGTGAAACAAACGATGTCGTTTCCTCAAAATTCCTTTGTCCGCCATGCCTCTTGAATTTTTTAGTTTGCCGCTCTTTGTTTTGTACGTATAAATAACACACATTCTTCCTATATAGATGCAAGAAAATCACACTTTGTTTGTCCTTACTCCTACCTCTCTCTTTTTTCTTTTTCTCATCTTTATGTAATTAAGTTTTTTTATTATTTTGAATTTTATTCTTTTTACTCTCAAGTTGTATTAAAATAATAGAATATGACAATTTAGTGTGTTTGGGCAAAATTTTTTTAACATTTTAAACTAATATAGGACTTTTCTAATTTATTATACAATAAAATAATTTACAAACTTAAAATGTTGTTAGAAATATGTTTATGATTTGAAAAAAATAAACATTCTTTTATCAAAATCTTTTTGGTACTCATTTTATGGTGTTATCAATTATGTATGACTTGCAGTCTAACAAACCAGAGAACCAAATTAGTTGATCGAACAATCAAAATAGTTTATATTCAGTTTTATTGTTAAATTCTACCATTGACTACCTCTATTTTTAGATTATCATAATTATTTATTTTCCACCATGTTGCCATCAAGATAAATAGGAAATGTATGATTTTTTTTTTATATTTATAACAAATTATTGTTAAATTGTTACATTACTGCAAGTGATAAATGTACTTTTGTTCTTTTTCAAACATTTATTTTAATGTTTAATTTTGTTTAAAACTATTGTACTAGTTTAGATTTGCAAGACAAAACTTAAGTTCTCAATAGTTAAAAAATTCATTACAGAGAAAACACAAAGTAGTAGTTGCAAAATGTGTATAAATTACAGATATTTTAATGTGTATAAATTACAGTTTATTTTAATATTTAATTTTGTTTGAAACTATTTTACTAGTATAGATTTGCAAGACATAGATTTATGGGTAATTTCTTTTTTTTTTTTCCTTTCACATATTTAATTTATGTTAAATACAAAACCTACCAGTTTCCCTTTCATAAAAATATTAGTGCAACACTTTTTGAATTTTACTTACAAACATTTATGTATTTAACATAAATTAAATGATTCAGAGTGAAATGCCCATAAAGAGCAGAATATTTGTTCATGTAATGGAGGAAACCCACAAAGAGTTGGTATTTTATGGGCCATTTCTTTTTTAAAAAAAATTTAATTTATGTTGAAAAGATAACCTGCCAGTTTTCGTTTTGTAAGAAATCAGTATAACACTTTTTGAATTTTACTTACAAACATTTATAAATTTATCATAAATTATATGTTTGAGAGTAAAATGCCCATAAAAAGTTGGTACTTTGAATAGATAAATGCTCATTTGCCCATAAACTACACTCCCTGAAGGCTATTTTGTTAATTACTTTGTAGTACTTTGTTATTCCTTTGCTAATACTACTTGGCATGTAGTACAAAGGATAAATCTGGCATAAATTTCTTATTCCATTGATAAAAAGACATGCCTGCCTTATAACTATTGTAATGAAAGATATATCTTTAGAGTTTATAACAAATTATTACTTAAGTTTGAGAAAATTATAAAATATTTATGCATAGTTTATCAAGATACCATTCATAATTTCCTAATAAAAAAATAGGGGCTAAATTGTAAAAGCTAGGGTGCCATAATAGAAATAATAAAATTGGTGTATTACATATGGGGTTTAAATAGCAAAAGTTAGAGTGCCATAGTAGAATTAATGAAATTGGTGAATTACATATGGGGCTAAATTACAAAAGTTAGGGAGTAATAATAGAATTAAAGAAATCGGTGTACTACATATGGGGCTAAATTGTAAAAGTTAAGGTATCATAATGGAATTAATGGAATTTTTTACAACATTTGGGGCTAAATCGCAAAAGTTAGGGTGGCACAGTAGAATTAATGAAAGTGACTTAGAAATAAGTACTTTAAACAGTGACGATTAATTCTTGTCACTAAATCCGAATCGGTAGAGTGACAGTGACGATATTAGAAGTTGTCACTATATAGATCATTTTAGTGACAACGTTTTTCAAGGTCTCCTTGTCGTCACTAAACAACCACATTTTGTGACGACTTTTGTCGTCACTAGAAAATGTTGTCACTAATGACCATATTTCTTGCAGTGTAGTTTGTGACGAAAATAACGGGTCGTCACTAAACATTTAGTTGCTTTGAAGCAATTGTGACAACTTTAGGTGTCGCGACTAAAGAAGCTCCTTTTGTGACGACTTATTGTCATCACTACAAAATATTGTCACTAATAACTTTTTTTTTAGTGATCAGTGACGACAACAAAAAGTCGTCCGTAAATAGGCCAAGCAATAGTGATGATGTTCTTAATGTCGTCACTATTGTGTGTTCTAAACACTCCCGCACTGTTGCTAAATCTTGGCGGGAATTTACTAGTGACGACTTAGAAAAGTCGTCACAAATGAGTTGGCTCCCATTAGAGGTTTGTGACGAGTTAGAAAGTCGTCAATAAAGGATCCACTTTTGTGACAACTTTTTTTCGTCACAGAGAAAAGTTGTCACTGATGACCAATTTTCTTGTAGTGGGTGAAGGGATGCTGTTTTGAACATTTGTTTATTCTGAATCTGTGAGAAATGGTGATTTGGTGATGGTTTGCTCCTATTAGTATGGACTTACGATGAGATAGTTAGACTTATAGTTTATTCCCAATCATTAATTATCAAAATATGACTTTTTTCTTTCTTAACTGAAGGACGTAAAGATTCCAAATCAACATGACTAGGTATTGTATGACCATGGATCAATTATGGTTCAAAATACACAAGTGAGGCTGGTTTAGATAATAGAATCTTTCCACGAACCAATTACTATATTCACGATATGTTGCTAATTCTCCCCCCCCCTCCCAAATTTGATATGTAGTAAAGGTTCATAATGGAAATGTCTTTCTAACTAGAATTTTTTTCCTATCAGAATGGATGAGAAACTATCTATCATTCCAGTGTTAGAGACCCGAAGTTAGAATGAAATGTGTTTTTCTTTTCCAACGTTTAATATAATCATATTGAGAAGGTCAAATAGAATGAAAAATTATTATGTTGACTTAGTTGCTCTAAATATGACATGAAACATTTCTTCTTTCATTTTGTTCTGCACTAGCATCCTAGGTTAAATTCGTAGTTTTTTTGTGAGTTTGATTTGCAACTACACAACCAAACAAGAGTTGATTTAGAGATATATGACTTAATAATAATAAAAATAACTTTCTAATAACATAATATTATAATAGTTTATTACTAATTTAGCCAAACTAAATGTTAAAACTGTATTTATATCAAGTCTTATGTTCTCTTGATTCGCTTCTATTTATGAATAAAAAATATTCTTGTGACTTAGCAGATGGCCTAGTAGTGTTTTTCTTCTTTTCCTTCTTCTTTTTTGGTAGATATTGACAAATGTCATCACATAATCCAATTTTGTAAACTAAAAGATGTTAACAAAAGAGAAAAAAATGTCAATAGTTAATAGAATTAAAATCATTTATGACTAAAAAATGAGAAACATTATTAACTTACAAAATAACCTAACTTGACACGTATATAGAAGGTAGAGATGTATGGAAAGGTAAATTTGACCCCTATAGTTTAAGCATTACTTACTATAATTTAGGTGTTTCTTGGACAGAGTAGGATTGAGCTTTCCCTATATACATATATATATATATATATATATATTTTGGGTGAGGGATGGGATTCCAGGAAAATGTTAGAATAGGTTTTTCAGAAGAAAAAGGCCTTTTCAACAAAATAGTTACATACCATACATTGGAATAGAATCGATAAGTTGGAAAGGCCTTTCCATTCCAGGCTTTTTCAGCATACCAAACAGGGGAATACCAAACATGGCTACCTAATAGAAATTGTAATATTAAAAACATGATAAACACATGATGGCTTTTATCTTGATTCGAGTCAATCAGAAATTAGCAACCCAACCTAAGTGAGCCACAGTTCTTTGTTATATTGCATCATTACTCTTTGTAATTTCTTAATTAAAATTGTACACTTTCAAGAAAAATTTTCTTAGCTAAAATAACTATATGATGTTTCGATCTTTACTCCATCTTAAGTGTACTTAGGGCCCATAGTTTTTTTTCCTTTACCTTCCCACCCTTCCCCTTTCCATCCAACAGTCATAGATTTTTTCTTTTTCACCCTTCCCCTGTGAGAACCTGAAAATTTTCACATTTTACGGGCATTATTTTATTTCTTTGCCTATATTTTTATTACTTTCCTTTAAAATACTACATTTTCTATATATTTTATAAGTAAGTACAGTTTTTAAATCATTTTTCTGATATAAGTTAGTGTACGTTCAATTTGAAGTGCATTAGAGGCGTGGGACCCGCTAGTGTGCTTAGTATAATAAAATTTTTGGCGATTAATTGAATTTTTGTATTAAGAGATATTATTTTACAAGGTGCTAGGAAACAATTAGAGGTTAGCTAGATAGCTTAACCATTGGAAGATAAGAGGATTAGATCAAACACTAATAGGGTCAAGTGTCATGAAACCAATGGAGGGTGGACTTTGACTACTATTCTCCAACTTTACTAAATATCAAATTTGACTCAAAAATCATCTTCATTCGCTCCATCTTGGCCGAACCTCTTAAGGAAAGAAAAGAGAGAAAACTCCAACTTTTATCTTCCATTTCTTGCTTATATCTTGAAATCCAACCGATTAAATCTTGAATTTGTCCACAAAAGTGACTTGCTAAGGGAGTTTCAAGGTATTGGTGGAGTTGTTTTGGAGGAGGAACCCCTAAGTTACTACCTTTCTTGAGGTGTCAAGGTATTTTGCTTGGAAACTCACTTTTGTTCCTAATAATGGTAAATTAGTAGTTTGTAGTGGCTAAATATGCTATTTTATGGAAGATTTTGTGATTTGAGGTAGAGTTAGTTAAATTTCAGATTTTATTGGTGATTTTTCTGATTTTATATGATAGTTATTGGTTGGCCATGAATGATGGCTTGATATGGTGTAAAATGAAGTTTTTATATGTTAGTTGTGGTTGTTTGCGGAAAATTTCAGTTTTGTGCGGAAATTTCAGTATTAGGGTTTCAATTTGCCCTGTTCTGACCGGCTTTATTCGTGCATGTTAGAGGCCGAATCAGGGTTAGGTTAAAACATGAAAGTTTTAGAAAATGGTGTTAACTAGCTTCCTACAAAATTTCAGCTCGATCCGAGCACTGTAACATGTGAAATGATCGAAATACCCTTGACTGCCCATGAGCCCTATTTCGCGGACAGATTTCTGTTTTCGTGGGGATTTCCATTTTTGACCATGAAAATGCATGATTTGGCTTTGGAGGTCTTCATAAGAAATGTAGGTATATGTTTTGGTTTCGAAACTCCATAAGATTCGTTTCAATCCGATAAGTGTAGCTTCAGTTGTGCTTCTTGTGCCGAAAGGTGTATTTGATAGTCTATGATGTGTATGTGGTTGATTTGAGATGAATTGGTGTTGCTTGTAGGATGGAAAAGTAAGGAAATGTAGGGGATATGCTGTCCAAATTTTGGGAGTGTTGGAGGATTTGGCTCCTGAGAGCCACTTGTATCCTTTAAATTGTAGTGTTCGTTCATTTCTCTTATTTGATGTGTATATGTGCCTTAAAAGTGTTTTCTCATAATTTCTACTGGTTATACTTTTGGTACCTCATTGAGCTTCTAACTCACCCCGTTCCGTTATTCTTGTTTTCCTTACAAGGGACCATCTTTTGGACCAATGATCATTTTGAAGAATGAAATGAGCTAGTATAAATACTTTTTTGTATAGCTCCTCGGGAGTTGGAAAACCCTAAATGTACCTTGATCCAAATATTTCCCTTTTGATTTGTAAATTACAAACGTATGTATATAAAACTGTTTAATCATGTTCATGCATTATATTTGGTTTGGAAATGTTTATTCTCTAGAGTTATATAACGTTATCTGTATTCGATTGGGTTCCGGCCAGATTGTGACGTGGCAGTCACTGTTCATCCGCGGCTTGTTTTCGTTCCTCGTTTCGTTTCTTTTAATGGTCGTTGTAGTGCTCGAGCACTGTATTATCTTTCGGAACAAGTTTTTCAGGATGTGATTAGCTAGTAGTCCTGGCGGCACTTCCATTTCATTTTGATTTTTTTTTTTATGGGACTGTTGTACCAAATATTGATTACATCTCTTAGTTCGGCTCAACTGGGTTCTAAATGTTTATCTTCTCGAAATTCCTTTGAGTGGTTGGTAGGGTTTACGTTTGTTCCCAATCCGTAGTCCCGGCGAGAGTTGGACAGGCTGTCCGCCGAATCCTTTGGTTCGCCTTAGGGTGAGATGGGGCTGTCACATCCCCCATTACCATAACTCTTTATTTTTTATATACTTAGGAGCCAAAGTTCTTTATTAATATATATTCTCAAATTTAAAATATTTTTGACTAAAGTATGGGGTAAATGAACCGAAATAAATTTGAATAGTATCGTACTCGAGTTTGCTAATCTAAAAATGACACTACTTGAACTTGACCTTGACGAGCTCCCAATAATAAGTCTAACCTAGAGTTGATTGTATTTTTAAAGAGCTCTAGTTTGACTCATATAAGTTCAAGACCAGAGTAATTGTTGACACCTTTCAATCCCATCTCAAATTTGGTGTTAATTGTAATACTCTCTTGAACTATTATCTATTATCTATTATACTCTCTTGAACGGTTAGTTTTAATACTTTAATACCTTATATGTTCAATAAATGATGCATTGTTCAATTAAGTTGAGGATTATTGATGCTTCTATTGTTTTAGTATGAAAAGGTTTTAAATTTTGTAATCTAAAAACATCCTTATCCATCTAGAGCTATTTATGTTTTTAAATTCAAAGATAACTCTTGAACTCTATTGGTTCTCAGCTAATTAGAGCAACGTCCTACAAGGCGATATTACAACTCTCACTAAATTATGAAAATTGATAAATTAGGGCTACAAATCGAAAGTCAGTTAGTTTGAGGATACAAATTGCAAATAAGCCAAAATTTTCTACTATTAGTATTTAGGGTTCTTTCAGGGTTTATATTCTTTCACCCCAAATCCTCTGTCTAAAACACACACAAACGACACATCCTCTCCGACAGCATGACTGCTCAGACTCAGGAAGAACTCTTGGCTGCTTATCTGGAGCAACAAAAAATTGATGTAATCTTAATCTCTCTTATATCTGTTGATTTATTTTGGTATAAATTCTTACTATCTATAATTTTTTTAAGGAAACTAGTTATCTATTTGCTCCTTCAGTTGCACAAAAATTCATTATTTTTAGTTCAATGTATCTTTTGGCTTATGTATGTGTGTGTGTGTGTATGTGTGTGTGTTTCTCCAGAGTGATCAATGAAAGTTGAGGTATAGTTATATTTAGGAGACAAATTTGTGTTAGTATTGGGGGTTAACTGGTTTGTGGTTTCGTATATTTTGATGGAAACTGATCAATTTTGATGAAAGGAATTGAGATATGAACGAGAATGAACACTTTTATATTCAATTAGAATGCAAAGATATAGCCTCTCTTGGTGTTTTGTGGCTACTGATTGAATAGGATGTATACTTCAAATCCAAAAGATGTGTTGAAAATGAAGGCTGGTTAATGAATAATACTGGAGCCAAGTTTTTAAATTGTTTTTTAATAAGTGATTGTAAAAAAGACTATTAGGCAAAAAGATGCAATCTCTTGAATGGAAATTTTTTTTTTTTTCAATCTTGTGCATGTGGAACTGCACTTGGAGTTTCCATGACCATGAAACTATTGGCTAAAATGAAATAACCTTTTTGAAAATTGATTATGGAATTGCCATTGGCTTTATAAAGAACCTGTTGATCGCAACTCCTTGTTGTTTCAGGTAGAAATGAAGGAGCTCTTCTAAAGTAACAACTATGTAATTTGGATGATTTTTTGAGAGGAATGCAACTATCCATAATGAACAATTCAGGATGCATTTTCCATGTCCTCCATTGCTCATAGAAGTATGGTACTTGGCAATAATTAGTTGAGAAGGACTTTACTTTTGTTAACGTTGGCTTGCAATTTAGTAATTTAATAACTTTTCAGAGTGACTTATCAAAGGATTTTCCTAATTTTAGCTGTGTAGCACACTATGGTGACATACTACAGTCACTGACTTCTAAGTACTTTAAGGTTGGTAATTAGTCTAGTCAAGGCTTGCACTTTTTAAGATATTGTTGTCTGCAAGTATCTCGCATGTGCCCAAATGATGCAAAATATCTAATTTATTGATAGGCAATTATGCTTGGTATCACTAAGTCGATTTAGTTCCTGTTCTGTCTTGTGTTTATTGAAATAATGTTTTTTGCTACTAAAGATTTGAAGTGATGGTTCAATACTTCGTTTAATGCATCTCCAACTAGGTGGAAATTACCTGCTACAATGCCTTTAGCAGATGTTATTTTGTGGTTCACTGGCCCATTTGAGCTTTAGAGTTTGTCCCTTGATAGCAGTTTTAGGTTATGTGACTAGGTGAAATGAAAGAATGGGTACTAGATTCATTTCAATTTGTAGATGTAACTTATAAGTGTCAATAACAGACTTCATTCAAGGCTGCATTAAACTCCTCCAAAGTCAACAAACACAACTGGATACTTGACCCCTGGAACCCAATTAACAAATTGGTGCCTTTGATGCATTCCTTCCTTCTTCTCTTGTATGGTTTTGATTTTGCGGTATCATGTTGTCAATAGAAATACAAGAGACTGGTCAAGATCTTTTCAATGTGGTTAATCTGCCATTCAAATTCTTTTGTTCCTGTTTTGTTGTTGGCTAAAATCTTACTTCTCCTAGCATTTCCCCTTGTTCATTAAGCTACATCATGCCTAAAACAAAGTCAATTGTTGGCATTTGATTGAATAGCTCTGCAGTATTCCTGACATATTATTTAATGACTATGCTTTTTTACAGCCTGAGGAACCTGTGGTTGAGGACGATGATGATCAGAATGAAGAAGAAGATGATGATGACAAAGATGATGATGATGTTGAAGGTACTTTGCATATTCTGTGTGATATAGAACCTTTTGCACTAACTTTGACCCTTTTGTGGAAACTTGATGCCTTTGTTGTAGTCTCTATATTTTTCAATTTGCTTAGGATGTCCCTAGTATAGACTATTCAATTGGATTTATACAATTGTTGAAAGATTTTTACTTGTAAAAGTTTTCTCATGAATCTTAACTGTCATGTCCGATTGGTGCAATAAATTTTGTTATTGGTAATAGAATTATTTTCACATTAATGAATGAATTGTTTACAGTGTAAAATGCAGCAACTTCCTGTAAAATTTGCATACGTAAAAGAATATTATTTGTGATTCAAGAGGATATGCTGATTGGCTTGGATCTGCGGTAGGAGATGTTACAACCCCTTGGCTTCACTTCTATTTAACTTCGTTGTAATTGAACATTATCTTTATGATGTAAGAAAAATATGTTTTACCCTTTTATAAGTATGACAAAAGTTAAAATGAGTTCCTCTCCATCCTTCTACTACCTGTCCGTTGCTTTAATGGTCATTTTCATTCCTCATTCCCTCCTCTCTCTATTCTTCCTAAATTCAATGTTCACCCAAGTTTCCCACATGGTTTCTCCTACCACCTCTGGCTTTCGTTCCCTACCCTAGTTCTAGCGTCGTCCTTCTCTTAATCTATGTCCTCTCCTTGCTTCTATTATGCATTTCTCCTCTTTTTTGGCCCCTTCCGTTTTAATTTTCTAGCGTTGCCCTTCTCTTAATCTCTCTCATCTCTTTGCTCCTATTATGCATTTCTCCTTTCTTTTGGCCCCTTTTATTTTTATTTGCCTTTTGCTTCCTCCTTTATCACTGCTCCAGGCCATTGAATGGTCATTAGTTTAATGGCGACCTAGTACTTCTTCTTCCTCTCTTCCTAGTTGTCCATCAAACCCTGTGACAGTTGCCCATATCAAGCTCTCTCTTTCCCCATTGAATGGTCATTAATTTAATGGCGACCTTGTACTTCTTCTTCCTCTCTTCCCAGTTGTCCATCAAACTCTGTGCCAGTTGCTTATATCAAGCTCTATTTTTCCCCATGACACTTGTTTCTGTTTTAATGATAGTGGTATGTTTTTGCTCATGTTGTTCAAGAAACTATTGATGTAGTCTTGTCGATTTTGTCAGAGTGTTGGTAGTTGTTTTTGTCTATGCTGTCGGAATGTAGATTTCTTTGCTGGCAATGTGGTGTTTATGCTATTTGGAAAGCAAGAGTGATGGATTTCAAGCTTGATTTTGTATGAGAAAGACTTTACTTTTAGTGATTTTAAATCTTGAGTAGTGGTGACATGGTGTTGAGGGGGTTACTAGGCTGTATTATGGTGGTGGAGAGTTTTTATCATTTATTTTTCCTTGGGAGCTTTGTCTAAAATGAGTCTAGACAAGAAGTATGCCATTTCTGTATATCATCCAGGACAAGTAGCTGGGGTGCCCAACAGCAACTGCTGTGCCTATGCTGGTGATTGCCTTAAGCTACTAGGAAGAAGAAAAGAAGATTGAAGAAGTGATAAAGAAAAAAAAATGGAAGAAGAAAAGGGGGATAGAGCAAGTGTGCTAATTTTTGGTTTTGTGGTTGCGAAGGTAATTTGGCTCATTGTCAGATGATTAGCTTTTACCAATTAAAAATTATGCTGAGAGTTCAGGGGTGCAAGGGAAAAATCACTTATACAATTGATACTCTTACCCCATCAATTTTAACAGGATGTAATTTCTCAAAACCAGATGGTAAGCATTTGTGATATTGGAAATCTTCATGTTAATGTCATTTTCTTCCATTGATGACATCCAAATTTATTTTCTATTATTCTTTTGCAATACCTTGTCTCAAGTTAATTACTCACGCAGAATAGAGAAACTTTGATATTGAAACCAACTTTCCTAGCTATATGCATATCAATTAGCTGCAACTTGAGACACTATGTCTTTGTTTCTCCTCTTTCCTTTTTGCCTTTCTGAAGTTGTCTCAAGTTTTTATTGGTTTCATATGAAAGATTAAGCTTTTCGAAGCTTCTAACTCGCATAGTATACAAATCAATGTAAAAAGTGTGTATCTAGCTCAGACGGATACTACATTTTGATGATTGCACCAACTAGACATCATTCATTTCTTGCAATAATGAGCATAAACACATAATTTTTTCATGTGGCAATTCACTGCTTTGGAAAATAGTTACAATATGTTCTTTATATCTAGAAATTTCTAAAACTATACACTTTATAAATGACATCATACTGCCTGTTGATAGGACAAGAAGATGGTAGTGGAAGATCAAAATAGAGTAGAAGCGAAAAGAAAAGTCGAAAGGCAATGCTAAAGCTTGAGATAAAGGTCATCTCGAGTGTCAGCCGGGTCACTGTTAAGAAGAGCAAGAATGTCAGTTAATTTAGATTATTTATAAATTTTACTGAATAGTTATTTGTAAATGATTACTATTCCAAATTCGGTGACATTTTTCTGAATAGCTATGACGTTTTTTGTGAATATGTGACATTATTTATATTTCAGATTCTATTTGTTATCTCAAAGCCAGATGTTTTCAAGAGTCCAACTTCAGACACATATGTTATATTTGGCGAAGCCAAGATTGAAGATTTGAACTCACAATTGCAAACTCAAGCTGCAGAGCAGTTCAAGGCTCGTAATCTCAGCAACGTGATTTCCAAGCCTGAACCATCAAGTGGAGCTTAGGATGATGAAGATGTAGATGAAATTGGTGTAGAACCCAAGGACATAGAACTGGTAATGACTCAAGTAGGTGTTTCAGGGGCAAAGGCTGTTAAAACTCTCAAGGCTGCAGATGGTGATATTGTGACTGCCATTATGGAACTTACAAACTAAGAAGCCCTTCACAGAGTCTCTTAAGACTAATGAGGGTAGAATTTGTATTGTCATGTTTTAGATTGTTGTGGTTTTGTGATTGTAGATCTTTTGCATTGAATTCTTTTTAACTCCTCTCATATGTTTGAGCTTATTTATACGATGGTTTTGAATTTTACCAATATTAGAAAAGTGCCATGCAATTTATGATGATGTAATGGCTGGATGAGAGTGGCTATGGCCTCAGTGTCTAGCTTCTCTTGTATTGGTTATAGGGTTTCAATTTCAATACAATGATGCAGGGAAATAATAGAAAATGCTATGGCAATTTGAGATCCTAAATCTTCTGTTGATGCAATGCACTCGTGAGAGTCTTGTAACTAACTGATTGCTGGTGTTCTGAACGACATCATACACACACACACACACGATTCATTTATTTTAAATTGAGGTTGCATATGGATTCTTGTTGTTCTTAGCAACTTTTGAGATAGTGAAATTTGGTATGTGAAGATTTGAGTGAGAATGTATAGGTTTGAAGTTAGTTGGTTGCTTTGTGTTTTGTAGTTTAGTCAGGTACCTGTGGAGGTCTCTAACCATTTTTTTTTTTTTTTTGGTATGGGTGTGTTGCTTCTGCTCTATAGGTGCCAAATATCATAGTCCACTTGAACGTTTTTATTTTGCTTTTTGGAAGGAAAAGGCACCTTGAGACGTTCATGGTAACATTGACACTTTGTCAACCTTTGAGATGTACGAACTAAACGTTGTTAATGTTTGGATAATTTGAGGTATCTAACACTTATTTTGATGCTGAAGATGGCTATATCCTTTCACAGCCCTGTAATAGGAAGGGAAACACCACCTTGTGCTTCAAAGACGTGTATTGTAAGGGCTAAAAAGATAGCGTGTTTTAATGTATGCAAGACAGGACAATTTTCAATCCCTTTGGGGTTTACAAAACTACCCAAGTCAACTTTGCCTTGGGCTCTTCGCTTGCTTTGTTTTTTCTCCTGGCTTCTTCTATGTTCAGAACTGAGCTTTTTGCTTTGTTGGTCAGTTATGCTTGTGCTTATTTACTTATGTGTTTCATGGTGGCTGTGAGAGTGTGAGGTTGCAGTGAGATGTTGAATGTGGGAGCTTATAGTTGAAGTGGAATTTGGATTTCATGCATCCCAGCACCATGAAGATTGATTGACAACTACTAATCAAGTTTCTCTTCGAAGATTGATTGGCAACTATTAATCAAGTTTCGGCTCTAAAAGGTAGGTTCTCTCTTGATTTTCTGGTTAGACTTGGGCTTTTATTGGCACAACGCTGTGGCAGTTTGAGGGTATTAAGACTGTTGTTTCCAAAGATTTAGGGGGGTGTTTCGACACGTTTTTTCTTCTTGTATAAGCCTAGTACTATAATGAATGTGAAACTAACAGAAGCGTCGTTATTTGGAAATGGCTCTAAAGGTAGTAATAACAAGTAGGAAATAAACTGAGACTGATGTTGAATCGCATACTTCAAGTCCTGAAGACTGGAACTATTATAAAGGCACTAGGGATTGAAGAAAGAGCTCTTGACGTGCCGTCATTTATTAATAATGAGAAAATCCTGCCAACGTTTCCTTCCTTCAAAGAGTCTGCATAATTTTGGAAGTCATAGTGAGCAACATAGGACTCACTAGGCACAAAGTATACTCCTGTGTACTGTGACTTATCTTTATCTGTATTCCTAATAACAAAATGAATGTGTTACTGAAATATTTAGATGCCCGAGCCACCAGAAACTAAATTTGGCCGTGCTTGGTGCAAGAACACTCTAAATATATTTTAAACAGCAAAACATGTTGTAGCTTTGCAAATAATGAAAGGACCTCGGACAAGCTAATAATACATGAGAATTGATTTGTCAGTTCTGAATAAGAGGCTCAATGGGGAGGAAAAATAATAAAAAAAGCCGTTACTCTGAGCAAGAAATGAAAGGATCCTAGGCAAGCTCCAAACATATCAGAACTAGCTTGTCAGTTGCCAATAAGATGACAAAAACCGAAAGGCATAGAAAACAAGAGAAAATAACAACAGGCCGAACGGTGAATATTCCAGAGAAATAAAGCATGAATTGAAGAGCAGTTGTAAAGAACTCAATAATCTTTATAGCACAAATTTGAACACATCACTCAATTGTTAAGCACTCCCTTTGTTACAAGGAAATCAGCTTTGTTCGACAAGTGAAGGAACATTATGGTGAAAAAGAATATCTGAAAAAACTAAACAGAAACTCAACTAATGGAGCTTATTATTCAAAAGGCCAATTAGAATACTCTGTATAGTGATAATCCTGATGATTGGGTACTGCCACGGAGCTCGTTTCAGCTGTCCCATTACGTCGACGCTGTGAGTGAGATGAGCCAAAAGGCCACAAGAAGGACCATGGCCTACGTCTTTCTGGATTCTCACTTCTGCCTTCCCTTCCACTAAACCTCCTACTGCTGCTTCGGTTTTGTCCTCTAGAGTTCTGATTTCTCTGCTCTGATGTTAGCTCTTGCCGACAAACAGGGCATGAACTGCGTTGTTCTAGCCATGGGACAATGCAATCTGAGTGATACAAATGTTTGCAAGGTAACTTTCTAGCATGAGAGCCTAACTCAAATTTCTCTTTGCAAACGGGACAATGAGAATCAGAGCGAACATCCTTCTTGGAAATCTTGACGGTAGGAAGGGCATCTATGCAGGATCTTGAAGCTGGAGGAGGCACACGTTGATCACTGCTTGTAAGGTGCTCAAAGAACTCTTCCACTCCTGGGCCAACGAAATAATCACCACCATTTTCTTGCCTGAACCCCAAGGCATCATTAAGGAACTCTACAAGTCCACCATTGCCTGGCAACCTAACGGGCATGTCGCCACTAAAAATCAGCAATGGATTCCAAATACTACCATGGTCAGTTCCCCAATCTGTTCGCCCTCTATTATTGCCTCTAATTGATGTTTGCTGCCTCAAAAAATTTGATACAGCTTCGATAAATCTTGGCCTGTGATTTTGATCTTCCAAGTTCATAGTCAGAATCTCATCAAGCTCTTGAATAAAGCCTCCAAAACAATTCGAGCAAACTGCATTTTGTCTTCGAATTTCAACAGGCTGCCTACAAGTATAACACCAGTGGGTGTTTCTGTCACTTGACATCTCTCCGTCTCCCAAGCTCCTAACTCCACCCACTTATGCTACTAAAATTCCCCTTCTCTGACTAATAAGCCAACATAATCCCTATTGAAAATACAAAAGCATCTATTAGAACTCTTATTGTAATCATTACAAAAATTGTTTTTTTTTTTTTTTGGGCATTCAATCAATAAAAAGTTAGTAAGATCCATTGTAGCCAGAGTGCCACAAGTATAGTTTTTCACATTTTGCAGTCAAATAATCCAATCAAAGCTAAATGCAAAAATCTCAATGCCCAGAAAAGAATGGTCAACTAAGCGAAGGATAATCCAACTTCAAGTAAATCATATCAAAGAAACAAGAACCCAGATTTATAAATTTACTCACTAATGCTGCCTTGATTTCATACTATCAGATCTTACTTCCAATATAACCCATAGAGAGAAGATAAAAGAATCCAAAGCTACTGACTACTTTGTGAAGAAACAGACTACACAAGCAAGCTTCCAAAACACAACCAAGAAAACAGATTCAGTAAGAAAGACTAAAAATAAGTGGAGCCATAAAAACCAAATCAACCAAATAATCAGCATCCCATTTCACCAATTGAAGGAAATGCACTAATCAACAAGTCAAATTCATCAGAATAAGCACATCAAGAAAGGAGAAAAAGATATAAAAAAAAGGATGGCACCGTATTAAAAAAGCTAAATGCTAGAGGAAGGTGCTGGAGAAGCGTCATACCTCTGATCCAATGGCTCAAATGGCACGAAAACAAAAAACCCACAAACAAAATTCTTGTAATTGTAGAGGAAGAGTGAGTGAGTGAGTGAGTGTGTGTGGTGTGTGAGAGAGAAAGAGAGAAAGTGAGTGAGGTGTCAGACTAAGGTGTAAGGAGGAGTGCGAGTGCAACAGTGTCATAATGTGGCGTTGGTTAAAATACGAGAGTGGTGAGAGGTGCAATATAACAATGTTGCATGCTGTCCCTTGTCTGTCAGCTTGCTCTAGCATCGTATGGGAAATGGAATCAAGGGAGGCCGGGTAGGATTGGGCAGCACGTGACTCATTATTCATGTCATGGGCTACTCTTTTTGAGTCCTTATCAATTCTTCAATCCATCTATCTTTATCCTTCCCTGTCCAAATTAATTAGCACATAATTTCCCTCAAGGCCAAGGAGAAAAAATTAGGGTTTTTTTTGTTAGTTATTTCTTACTATTTCTTTTTGGTGTGAATTACATTAGTGTCTCTCTCTATGTTAGGTTAGAGCTTATCAGAACTACTAAAAAAATTCACAATTGAAAGGTCAAAGGGGCATTCTATGAAATACCTATATGTCAAATCCAAAAAAATTATACAATTTTTTTGAGCTCCAATGATAACACTAATAACACAAAAAAGATTATGATAACACTAATAATACAAAAATATATGTGGAAGATAAGAAAACAAATTACTCAAATAATATAACACAGTAACTAGAATAACGAAGAATATTTTCTGAACTATCAAAATCCTAACAAAATACTCGAACAGATACTCTGTTTGTAACTTAACAAATTTGAATTATAAAAAACTATCACACAAATAATTACCCAATAAAATATCAATTATTAAATAGAAAAATTACTAAAATTTGACTCTAATAAAATTACTAAATAATTAAATAAGAAACTTCTAGAAACTTGGTTTATTTTACCAATAGTTTCCAAAGAAATAACCTTGGACTATAACTTCAACATACACTTCTATTTCGGAATTTGTCATGGGAACAGAAGAGAAAGAAAAAAAAAAGAAAAAGGAAAAGTAATGAACAAATAAAATTATCTAAAATGCTGACGGTGCTTTTTCTTCCTGCCCCCCCCCCCCCCCCCCCACCTCATTTTCAGTAGTTTTGTCACAATGCACCTCGAATTAGGAGCCTTGTTGTTATCGGTAGTGATAGCTAGTATAACATATGTTATAGATGCTAGTATAACATATGTACACAATAATATAGAAGATGTGGACACTATAAACAAAAAAAAAAAAAACAAATATTCTCTCTCCTTAAAATTTGTGCGCAAAAATTTGTTATGTTTTTAGACGTTATTATGTTAGGCTTTGTTTGTAGTGCATTTTTCTAGATTTTTTGTAGGAAAATTACAGTAGCGATTTAATATATTTGAAGTAAAAAAATGATTGAAAAATGTGTTCACGGAAAACGTAAGAATTTTTCTTTAAAAAATTGCTTTCCAAACAAAGCCTTAATATTTACATTTATTATTTTAGTACCTACATCTATTATGCCACTATCTACACTGTACCGTAGAGGCTCTTGGTCACAATGCGGTTAATCACAAAAACTTCCCCTAAGGTATAGTTATTTTAACATTTTATTCCCTAACATTATTTTTTTCTCACTTTATCTCTTAAATTTCTAGTCAACTTTAACTATTTGTAGTGATAATGTCAAAAACTTATTTATACCCCTAAGAGTTAACTACAATAAATTCCCTTAATATATAGCTTGTTGTGCACTTTATCCCCTAATATCATTTTTTCTCAATTTGTTTGTATATTACTAAAAATACACTAATATTTGGTAACATCCAAGACAAATAATATCTAAAAAATTAATATTCCTTACATAATAATGAAAAATAATATTTTATAGATATGGTCCTAGTTAAATTTCATTCCATAATTCACTTTTTTTGGATTGATAAGAATACCTTACTAATTTGACATAATAATGGAAAAAAATTGTTATTAAAATATTAAAATATGAAATATATTTAAATGTCTAAAATGGCTGAGAAATTGTCAATTTTTTTTCGCAAATGTACATGTGGTTAAATTTTTCTTTCAATAGCTAGATATTTCTTTATATAGGAGTATACATTCTTTTGTTGGTAACACTGAAAAAAAAAAAGAGACACATGGTTAATTTGGATTTCAAAGTTTATAGGCTTGTTTTTTTAATATACCATACTTAGAAGCTACTAAAATTTATTTGGATTGCTAAATTATTCTTAAAAAAAATTTTCTTACATCATAAACACATTTATCATTTTTTTTTATTTTTTCAAGTACCTTTTATCTCACAAAAATCAACTTGTAAAAAGTGTTATTATTCTAAAAAAAATTTCAAATAATAGTCAATCCAAGCAAACCCAACCTACAGACCTTGAATAATTTTTTTTATAGTTTAATTTTGCACTAATAATTTTTTACCCTTATGACATGAAATGAGCAAGATATTTTTCTTCTATCTAAAAAAACTATAATTATAGGAACAAAATCTAACAAGATCTATATCCATGAATATATATAATAATTTTCATTATTGGGTTAGGGATTTTTATTTTTTTAAATATTATTTTCTTGAATGGTACAAAAAAAATTGGAGTTGACTAATGGTTTTAGGGACAAACAGACAAATAAAAAAATGATATTGGAGGGTAAAATGCAAAATGTGGCATACCTTAAGAGGATTTATTATAATTATCCCTTAGAGATATCAATGTCTTTTTGACATTTTTGTTACCCAACATTAGAGTTGACTTACGGTTTAAGGGGTGAAGTGAGAAAAAATAGCATTAAGGGGTAAAAATGCAAAAACTGATTAAAGGGAATTTTTATAATTAACCCTTGCGGGTATTTTGTTTCGTAATATCAAGAAGGCTTCCAATGCTTCAGAGATATAACAAAGGGGAAAGAAGATTGCTTCGATAAATTTTTTATTTGTGTCTTAGATCTATAGTAAGAGCTTGCAAGTTACAACTCCACTACTTATATGACTGGGAAAAAGAAAAAAGACAAAGCCTTAAAAAGCTATAGTTATTAGGGTGAAAAACTTTTAGTTATCTGCCTAGAATCATGCATGTTGGGGACGTAAAGGATTTCCTGTGAATGTGTTTTTAGATTTTCTGTGAATGTGTTTGGAATTGAGATTAAGGGATTGAAAATAAATTATAAAGGATGCACTAAAACTATTATTTTTATCTAATGTGCAAAATATATGAACTTCTATTACTTATCTAGATTGAATGTGTGACGACCTCACCTTTCCCTAGGGCATATCCCAGAGGTTGGGGGCCCGCCTGTCCAGTTCTCGTCATGACTCACTACAAATCCTAAATTTAATAATACTAAAATCCTCCAATATAACATTTACAAGTTACAAATTTCTTAAATATTCAAACTAAAGTACAAACCAAAAGAAAAGAACTTAAACAGCTAGTACCATAATACCGTGTCGGCCAAATACAAACTCAAGATATCCTATTACAAACTATTATTATTCTTGTCTCTCTCATCCCCGTACCTTGTTAAGAAAAACAAATAATGGAATGAGTTAAAAGCCCAGTGAGATTCCAAGAAAACATGCAGTCAAATTGGCAAGATATCAATCACATATATCAAAATCTTGAAACGAGGACAGTAAATAGTTATAAACGAAATCATTAACAGTTCACATTTTCAAATAAGCAATTTAACACCAATAAGAAAAGAATACGGTACTGATACGGTGGCTCCCGCCAAGTTCTAGGCAGAGCACCCAAGATTCAAACGTTGATACAACTGATACAGTAGCTCCTGCCAAATTTCAGGCGTAGCACTTAGTCCCGTTCAATATTTCACTTGCACCAGTCCAGCAGCAGCATTTCCGAGTCCGTTGACACTCCGTCAACGTTTGAAATGTAGTAACAATATCCGCAGATCATCACTTTACACCAATTTCTGTCCACCGATCAACCCGCTACCGGGCCCGAAATCCAAAAATAATAGTAGAGGTAATACTTGAATATACTAGTTTCAGAGGATACATCCAGTGGAATAAACAATAAATAATAAATAGTCCCCATCGTTCATCAACCTTCTCGACCAAACTCTTGCTGGTTCAATTCGACAAACTAGCCGATGGAGTTTGGGATTCCAATCCAATCACGATTATCAATTCACATGTGTATCAAGTCATGCACATGTATATCAATTCACTTGTAAACAGGATAACAAGAGTTCAATCAAGTTAGGTCGAGCATGATAAAGTACACACTCGGCTAATCAATATCAAGTCAAGATATCTAGCAATTTCAGACAACAAGTCACATTTCGATCAACAAATCACATGAAGCATCAATCAAGTAAATCACATGGTTCTAACATGCAATTGGAACACTCACTAATTGTTCATAATCTTTCCACTTCAAACCCTGGTTTATCCTTTTGGACACTCTCGAGTCCTGTGGTCAGATAATACATCAAGAGTCTAGCAACTCAAAATGAATAGAAATAAGAAACTTGGAGTTTCAAACTTCATATAGAAGACGCATCAATTTGCTAGTTTTACCCCCAATATAACTTCCAAAATTGTTCAAATGTAGGGGGAAAACCACGTATATGATTGATCAAAATCTCAAGCAAAATGTGAAGTAAAAGTAGGTTAATTCTAGTCACGAATTTTGAAGAAAACGAGGCAAAACTCTTGAGGTTCAAAGCTGGAAATTTCGAACAATAAAACATTTTAAAGCTAATCATTTTCTTCCTCATAAACTTCTTTGTTTTAGATCAAATCCAACATACATGTGAAGATCAAAATCTTGTCAAGTGTCTTGAGCCATATTGTATCAAAATCACCATACAAATTTTAGCAACAAAGCTGAAATTTCCAACTATCAAACGTTTTGGGGCAAACATCATTTCCTCCTCTTAAATCGCTTTGTTTTGGCTCAAATCCAACCTATATGTGAAAATCAAGGGTTTCTCAAGTAACTCGAGCAAAGGTAGATCACAATCAACTCAAACCTAAAACTCAAAAGCTCCCTATCTCACTTGACCAACCAAGAAAATATTTCCAACAACTTGCCCCAAGTTTTCTATAATTAAACGTTCAACTACCACCCCTATTTCCATGGTAAATCCACTATCAATCAAGATAACATGTCATAGGGTGTATGGTACATACTTTTGGCAAGAAATCCATCAAAATTTCACATATATAAAACTTTAACCTAAGTTAAAGCTAGTATACACCAAAGCTGAAAAATTCACAACATAACTTGAAAAACATGCAGGCCTCCATAAAATTCTTCATTTTCATCAAAATTGCATATATATGAAACTCTAAACTAAGCTAAATAGATTATATACCAAAGTTGGAATTTTTGAAACATAACTTGAAAACCATAAAATCCTCATATAAGTCCTTCCTTTAACTTCTATAACCTCATACATCAACTAAACTGAAAAAGAAAGGAAGAAATCTAGGAGTTCTAGCAAAGTTCACCTCCTTACCTCCAAACCCGAAGATGGCAAGCAAATCAAGAGGGTTGTAAAGGCTTTCTTCCTCCAAGAACTTCTCCAAAAAATTCCTTCCAAACTTGATTCAAGGTTTGTCGGAATAGATTTGGGTTTTCTTTTGTTTTCTCTCACTAATCAAGTAAGAAATCAAAGCTTGATCTTGGAGTTTTTTCACTCCCTTTCTCTCTCAAAAGTTCGGCCACCCAAGCTCAAAAGAAGGAGAAATGGTGATTGAAATGGAAGCTTGGGTTGGATAAATTTTAAGCTTAATCTTGGTCAAGGTCTTGCTCAAACTTGGTTAGCTAGTTAACAAATTTCAAGAAAAGAAGAAATGTCTATCCAATTATCTTACTAATTATCCAAGTAATATCTATCCAAATCACATTTCTCTTCTTCCAATTAACTCTTAACACCTCTTGTCACATAATCCTTCTTGTCCACCAAATTTATTGCACACATCCCACTAGTTAGACTAATTGGTATGTCACCCCAAGAAACCAACATGCAATAAATTGAAAGAGGCAATAAGGTACAAAGATCCTTTATCATTCAACAAATAGAAACAAGTAATCTAAAGTGAAAAATATGAAAATTTTGGGTCCTCACAAAAAGTAGATCGTAAACCATTTGCAATTGCATAGGACAAACTGCACTTCCAGATTCAATATGTATTGGAATAGAAAGACACACAAATTACTATAAAATTTCTATTTCAGTAGATTGTGGTGATGTATACTAGAAGCTTAGAATATATATTTCTAAGAAACTTTTACATAATCCTAAGAAAAATTCATTAGGTCTCTAGATAGAAACTTATAAAGAAAACAATATATGTAAATCTGTACGACATATTTCTCTCCTTTTATCTCCTTTTGGGATCCGAGACCTCACAATCTAAGACACTTTCCATTTTAGACCATTTCATGCTAGGATTAAAAATGTGCTAGTCGATATTCAGGATTCATTTATGCTTATATGACATTGTTTCAGGTTAGGAAAGAAAAAGAGAAAATCGGGTAATAAACAGCTAATGTTGTCTTCTTCTTTTGAGAAATAAAAAACACTCAAATCACAAGTAAGAACAGGCGTTTGCTTCATCTTCAACTTCTAGTCGCAATTTGTTCAACTCCATCAAAAGTAATGTTTCGCAGTTTTATTGTCCATCAAACCTGAGATCCGCTGAATCGTTTATTGTGGACTGATGAAATTCAAAAAGAAAAAAAAATTCTCACATCGTCAAACTATCAACTATGTTCTTGGCTTTTCACAATATTCATGGACATTGGGAATTTTTTTGTTTTCATTTATTATAATCATAAGGTGATAGAAAGGCATGTATTTTTCAATATCTATCAAGAAACTTTCAATTTTTATTGTCTACTATAGGAACAAAATTTAGAAAAACACTAATATTTTTCTAATCATTTAAATCAATGTGCAAATTGGGGCTTTCTTAGTTCTCAATTGACAAAGAAATTTTTTAATTTCAATGGTTCTTGTTGAAGAAAAATTTAGATGTTTTAATCATGTGAACATTCAGTGCTTTGATGTTATAACACGTAGCTGGTGTGTGTAAAAGACAGAAAAAAAATAAATCATCCCTCTTGATCATTGTTTGGCAATCCAAAATATATTTGAATTGTGAATAATTGCAAGAGAATGGGTTGTATGAGTTTGTAATGAATTAGCAAAATGAAAGTATTTTAATCTTAATGCATATTAACTTTAGGGATAGAGTTTTGAAAGAGACTTGTTAAGCACTAAACTAAAAATTTACCAGTTAATTTACAACCAAGTTTTGGACATTTGATCATTATAAATTGTTTTCCATACTAAATTAACAGGTCAATTTGTTTCATTTGTTTACAATCATTTATTGGATGAGATTACAAGATGAGCCTTGCATATGTCTAACAAGTCCATCAATATAAAGATTCATGTGAACTAGAGTTCAGCTTTATATGATGCATCTTAGAATTAAAATATTGTATTAAGTGGATGTTGAATTCACATTTATATGGTTAACTTAATAAGATGCTCTGATAGCATTTTTCATTCATTTAAAAATATGTACTTTGCCATGTTTAAAGGTATCTTACCTATTATTGATAGAACACTTGTCTAAGTGACAAGTGTTTTTTTAGTATATTTTTATTAATAGAGCACTTGTTATTGTCTAGGTGTTATTTGGTTTATTTTTATTTAGTTATGAAATAATGAACTACTGATCCAAGGTAGTGTATTCTAGACATTTACACCAATATTCTTGACATATACATGAGAAAGTTTAACTTTTACACCAGTTCAATGTAAGTAGGATAAGTGCATAATGGTTTCAAATTCAAATGGTTAAATAAATTGGATATTTTGACATTAATTCTCATTCTTGTAAAAATGTATTTTATCTTGTCTAAAGGTACTTCACTTGTTATTAGCAGTGCACTTGTATAAGATTTATTTGATATAATTCCATTAGCATAGCACTTGATGGAGAACTTGTCTAAGTTTACTTTGGTATATTTCTATTAGTTGTGAGATTGTGAACTGCTAGCTCTAGACGATGTCTAATGAATTACACTCTATTATTCTATGTATTTATATGAGAAAGTTATTCTTTCACACAAGTAATATAAGTTCGCTAAATGGATGTTGATTTCAAATTCATACAATTCAATCAATAGGAGACCTTTATATTATTTCTCATTCACGTAAAAATGTACTTAATGTATTATTGGCAGAGCACTTGTCTAAGTATTCTTTGGTATTTTTCAACTAGTACAACACCTATTATTGGTAGAACACTTGTTATTGTCGAGGTGCTCTTTTTTATATTTCTTATGAAATACTCTCTCCATCCTATTAAAGTGTCATGCCTTACTTTTTGGTTTGTCCCAAATCTATTGTCACTTACCCAAAATGAATAAGTATTTCTCACCAAATTTCAAATCTTTACGTTCTCTATTTGACAAAATTTATCTTATTAGTTAAAAAATGTGGGCCCAAACCCTTTAGCTCTTTTTTTTTTTTTTTTATCGATACGATAGAATTCCTATAACCTAACCTAGCCTATTCTAGGGGGGAGAAGGAGGGGACTCGATGTGAGTAGAAACTCCATCGAAACTGGTCAATGAAAACCGTCACATATTGTGACAAATTTTGTGGGAGGCAAGGTTCGAACCCTTGAACTCCCGCACCACCAAACCTAAGAAGGCTTGAGATGACCACTGGACCAAAGGCCCAGTGGCCCAAACCCTTTAGCTCACTAGTCAGTGAAAGATTAAAAGCACTCAATGGTTAGTGTCACTCAATCTTGCGGGTAGATTACCTACGGTTGAGTGACTTAAGTGACATGTGCGTTCTTGAGACAAACCAAACAAACGGATTGCACACATGTTGACTCCTAAGACATTTCTTTGCTAGTGAACATGCATTGTGAAGACATAATAGGAAAGTAATGCAAAATTGATTAAATTGTCTTCACTGTTGATAAAAAGTACTCCTCCTGAAAAGTGACAATCTTTTTGGGACGAAGGGAGTAGTGAACTACTGATCCTATGTGATTTCTAATAAATTATACTAGTATTCTAGACATTTACATGAAAAATTTTTATTTTAGTGTAAGTTGGATAAGAGCATAATGGCTTCAAATTTCATATGGTTAAATAAATAAGACATGTTAACATCATTCCTCATTCCTGTGGAAATGTGCTTTAACTTGTCCAAAGGTATTTCACTTGTTATTGGTAAAGCACTTGTCTAAGTGTTCTTTGGTATATTGGTATTAGTGGAGGACTTAGTAGGGCACTTGCTATTGCCTAAGTTTTCTTTGGTGATTAGTTAAGATTGTGAACTGCTACTTCTAGGTGATGTCTGGTAAATTATATTACTATTCTATATATTTACACGAGAAAGTTGCACTTTTACACAAAGTAGTGTAAGTTGGCTAAGTAGATAATGGCCTCAATTCATATGGTTTAATCAATAAAACATTTTGACATTATTTCTCATTCATATAAAATATACTTCATTGTGTCTAAAGGTGCTTCATTCATTTCTAGTTCAATTATTTTTTGGAATGCACTATTTCGTTGAGTTAGGAATTGACAAAATATTAACTTCATCTCTATTTTTCCATTTCTGATGTAGAATACCGTGTAAGGATATTATAAGGGGAATTATTTGTAGTAAGATGTCTTATATTTATTTGGCAATTGACAATATGTAGGCAACTATGAATGCTTAGTCGAGCTTGACTATGGTATAAGGTTATTGAATACTTGTATACGTGCTGAAACTTGTTGTCTTTGTCATTGGATTGGACGATAATGGTCGAAGTTGTTGTTTATTTATTTGGAAATTGAAATAATTGTGTATTACTAAGTTGAGCAAGGTTCGTAATCATCCTAGTGACATTTCTAGGTGCATATTAGTGAAGTTGAGTTGCTGACTCTTGATTATGGCTTGGACATGTAAAAGAGTTGCTAAAAATGAGGGAAGATCTGGGATCTGGTAAAAACACGTAGACATGATCCAAATGAAGGAGAACATTCTTGGCCACCACCATCACTATTTAATGTTTTCTTGTAAAAATATTAATGCAGCTTTGAGTGGTTATACTTAGCGTCGCCAAAGTAAGCAAATATTAACATTAAACACGCATTTGATATTTATTGTGAACTAAATAAGAAGCAAGAAGAGAATGGGACAAAGACGAAGGTATCCAAAAGTGATATTGATGGAGAGACAATAATGATTTATGCTTGTATATGTGTAGCTTTAAAATTACTTCACAAACATTAATTTTTATGCAGAAGAAAAGTGTATATTACACTAAAATAGAGCTTATATTTTTTTATTAATGACTTAGTACTGTTTATTTATTATTTTGCAATATAAGTTATATGAATATTAGGACAGTATAGTAATTTGAAATTGGACCTACATCTAATTGCCCTCATAGTCTTGCCCTTATTCATGTACTATCATCCTTTATTTGCTTATTTTAGTTTATGAAACATCCAATGGCTGTGTACAGAGTAGCGATAAATGTATAGATATATGAATCAAATCTGAGGTTTTTATTGTAAATTATTAGTTGACAATAAGGCTTATCAATTAGTTTAATTTGAAAAAAAAGGTTATTTCACCATTTAGTTAGTTTAAGATTAAATCGTGACTGTTTTTGAACTTTTCCCATTTAGTTTTAGTTTTTTTATATTGTTGTTCTTGTATGTAGTGATTATCAAGTACCAATACTACTTTCTTCTCTTCATGGCTGAACCCTTAACTCTTATGGCACCTTTTAAGTTCACGTAGAGGAGGTAATGGTAGTAAAAAATAAAAATAAAAAAAAGGATCTAAGATCGGTGATATTTTGTGGTTAGTTGATAGTGTACAATTTAATGTCGCATTTTCTTGGCTGGCATTGATCATTAATTTTAGATTTTTACTTCCGCCTAGAAAAACATTAGTGGTTAATTTGCATACTACTTTGTGTTAAGATCAAAATCATCAACATGTTTTAATCCATGATCACCACTTATTTGCATACTCTTTCAAGATGTAATGTAGATAGTATATACCAATATGCAAAATTAGTAGAAAAAAAAAAGCCATCGAAAAATTTAGTTTATAAGTGAGTTTTGGACTACAAAAATATATATGGATCCCTACTGCACAAAATGATGTAGCTGAAGGAGAGTACCACATTAATATCTTTGTTTTTTTATCAGTGTGTTTCTGTTTGTTTTATATAGTTCTGAAAATGTACATGGAACCTACTCTGGTTTAATTGTAGGTATACACATGTAAAAAATGATAATTGTTGCTTGGCAAAAATTGCTAGAAAATGAGAGAGATTGTTACAGCGCAACATACAAAAAAAAAATGAGCTAGCACTCTTGAAGAAAAAAAACTAGCCGCAAGAGAGTGCTGCAAAAGAAGAGTAAGAGGGTAAGACATGGATTCGCAAAATTTTCGATTTTAGATGTGTATTATTTATTCAATGTATAATGAGATGTTGTTTAACTATGCTTGGAAGTAACATGTAGTTCATTTAAGCTATTAATGAAGGTAATTTGATCTTGTAGGATGACTTGTTCCATGTTCTTCTTCAAGGGTAGGTGAGCTTTTCAAGGAGCTATGTGAAGCAAAAAGCAAATTGTAGAGAAAATTAGATTCTATACGTTGCTGGACGCCGACTGCATTAAAATTGGTACCATTGTGAAATGGGTAGTGGACAACCTCAATCCATAGACATCTGAGTTGAAATGAAGGAGAGGGATGTACATGCAGTACTTGGACTGTCGTGTAGCTGTCATTTCTTTATAGATAGCTGCGAAAGAAAAATTCCTATAGGCACCAAACGATTCTTAAAACTCAAAGAATTACGAAAGCAAATTGCAAAGCATGCCACTTGGGGTTGAATTCAAGATTAAGTTTGTGTTTTTTGTTTGCAACTTCTTTTTGTTACCTACATCGAAGTAGGACATCCCTTCTACATTGTGGCCATATTTGATCAACTTGGATTCCATCAAAAAAAATGAATTGATGCCAATACGTGCTAGATTTTTTATGCATCCAACTACAAAACTGGAAAGCCAGCAATCGAGCTGGTGATAGAAAATGGATTCACGGGTGTGTGTTTTTCCTTGTGGTAAGTACCTAATTTGTCATTCGTTTCATATGGTTAATTTTGTAGTAGCTAAATATTAATTGATTCATTATATATTGGGAAAGACCTTATACTTCGATCAGGTTGACATTAAACACCACATTATAAGCAAGACAAGTCCATCCGTTAGGGCTTGGACTAATAAAGCATTTAGGAAAAGATATTTCATGAAGCTGAGGTAGCACCAGAAATTTGGTCATGAAAAGATGTATGATAAGTTATTAATCGAAAGTTTGTGTAACCATTGCTAGCTATTGTTCTATTAATTATTTAATTCACCTTTTTAAATGTTGGCAATTGTAGCCTGGTCAATCGTATAGCATTACTGATGATAGGCATAGACAAGCTACAGGGTAGAGGAAAATGTAGTAACGACTGGCCTCAATCTTAGTGCCATGTCAAGACTTAAGGATTTAGGAGTAGTGGAACTTGCAGTAAGACATGATGCAGCCCTGCATATGGACAATAATTGAATATTATGATAGTAATGCTTGTGTGTGATTTTTAACACTAACTCTTTTACTTGTTTCTATTGCAGTCTATGACGGCTATGTTTAGTGTGGCATTTAATCTCAAAAAAATACACTAATTGCAAAGGGAGAGCTCAACAGACAAGCGATGAAGGATCTTATATTTGAAGTACTTTGTGAGAAAGATATAAAGCTGCTAGTAGATAATCGTCGCAGGCTGAAAGAATCAACAGAGTCAGTAGGTGAGGATGGCTATAACGTTGATGATGGTGATGAAATTAAGGTGAGATGCATGAAATCTCATTTCACAACCAAATAGAAGTCGGCAATATTGGCTCCCTTGATGTTGGCTCCTGTTGTTCCCGACCTCCTCCTTGTCTTCATTCTCGACCTCATCTTTAATTTTACCACCATTAGAAGCATTGTAGCCATTCTTAGCTACCAATTTTGCTGATTCTTTTAGCATGCTGTGACCATCTATGAGTAGCTTTATGTCTTTCTCACGAAGTACTTCTGATATAAGATCATCCACTGCCTATCTGTCGAGTTTTCCCTTTGCAATTAGTAATTTTATATGATCAAATGCCACGCTAAACATAGCCCTCATAGACTACTAAAAAAATAAGTGAAAGAGTTAACACTTAGAATCACACACAAGCAATTATTGTTCATATGGAGGGCTGGATCATGTCCTACCGCAAATTTCCCTACTCCTGAATCCTCAATTCTTGACATGGCATCCAGATTGGGGTCAGTTGTTGCTGCATTTTCCTCTGTCTTGCAACTGGATTCCTTGAGGCTATGGTTGGTAGTGCTATAAGGCTAACCAGGCTATAATTGCCATCAATTAAAAAGGTCACTTGAATAATTAATAAAAGAATAGATAGCAATGGTTACACAGACTTTCAATTAATAACTTATTACATACCTTTTCACCACCAAATTTCTCGTGTTTCTTCAACTTTACTAATCATCTTTTCCTAAATGTTTTATTAGTCTAGGCCCTCATAGCTGACTTATCTTACTTATACTGTGATGTTTAATGTCAACCCGATCGAAGTATAAGTCCTTTTCTTATATATATAAAGAATCAATGTTTATAGTTAATATTTAGCCATTGCAAAATTAACCACATAAAATGAATAACAATTAGGTTCTTGTAGCAAAGAAAAATACATATCCGCAAATCCATTTTCTATCACCAGTTCCATTGTCAAATTTCCAGTTTTGCAATTGGATGTATAAAAAATCTAACACGTATTAGCACCAATTTATTTTTCTAATGGAATCCAAGTTGACCAAGTGTTGCCACAATGCAATGGAGATGCCTAATTTTGATGTAGGTAACAAAAAGCAACTGTAGACAAAAAGCAAAAACTTAATCTTGAATTCAGCCCCAAGTGGTAGGTTTTGCAGTTCGCTTTGTAATTCTTTGGGTTTAAAAATTAATTTGGTGCTTGCAGGAACCTTTCTTTTGTAGCAATCTATAGGGATTTGACTGCTACACGGCAATCCAAGTACTGCATGTAATGGGTTGAAGTTGTCCATTGTCCACTTCACGATGGTACCAGGCATTTAAATTTTAATGCAATCAACATCCAGCAACCCACCAAATCCAATTTTCGATACAGTTTGCCTTTTTGCTTCACTCAGTCCTTTGACTAGCTAATCTACCCTTGAAAGAGAACACTGAGCAGGTGTATCCTATCAGGCCAAATTACCTTCGTCGATAACTTAAATGAACTACTTGCTACTTGTAAGTATAGCTAAATAACATCTCATTGTATATTGAATACATGATACACATCTAAAAAAGAAATTTATGCCAATGCATGTCTTATCCGCTTACTCCTCTTTTGCATTGTTCTCTTGCAACCAAATTTGGGATTCTTTTCTTTAAGAGTGCTGGCTTGTTTTTATATGTTGTGCTACACCGATCTCTCTTGCTCTTTGATAATTTTTGCCAAGCAACGGCTGCCATGTTTTGCACCTGCATACCAATAGTTGAACCAGAGTAGGATCCATGTACATTTTCAGAATTATGTAAACAAACTCAAACACAATGACGAAAAGCAAGGACATTAATATGGTAGTCTTCTTCAGCTATATCATTTTATGCAATAGGGATCCATGTACATTTTCGTGTCTAGAACTCGTTTATAAACAAGATTTTCAGATGACCTTTTTTTTTTTTTACTAATTTTGCATATTGGTATGTGCTGTTTACATTACCACGTGAAAGAACATGGAAATAAGTGGTAATCATGGGTTAAAACATTTTGATGATTTTGAGCTTAACACAAACTAGTATGCAATCCATAAATGTCCCATTGATGTGCCAATAGTACACAAAGTAGTTGGTGCTAAGTCTTTAGCCTAATGAGTTTTAAGTAACATGTGCCAATAGTTAGGGGTACAAACGAGTCGAGTCGAGTTTTGGTCTAATCGAGTCGAGCCTTCAGTTAATTTTATAAAACTTAACCTCGAACTCGAGGTTAAAAAATAAAAAAAGTAATAATTATTTTATTTTTAAAAAATAAAAAATAATTATTTTAATTTTAAAAATGAATAAAATAATTATTTTTTAACAAATAATAAAGTATTAGGGATATATATGTAATTTTACTATTAAAGTAAAAAATAAAAAAATATATATATAATCGAGCTCGCGAGCACGAACTTAATGTTTTTAAGCTCGACTTGATTAGTTTGAGCTCGATTCGAACTCGACATTGACCGAGCTCGAGTTGAACTGCTCGCGATCGACTCACGAGCGGTTCGATTCTTGAATAGCCCTACCAATAGTACACAAAGTAGCTGGTGCTAAGTCTTTAGCTTAATGAGTTTTAAGTAAAATGTGCCAATAGTACACAATATACTGTCATTTACATCCACAAACTAATATTTATTGGAGTTAAAAGCTATGTTTTGAAACTCGGACCGGCCATCGACTCGGTCAAGGTCAGGGGTCAAGGGTCAATGGGTTCGATCGAGATCGAACCCATTCAAGAACCGGATGATGTCATAAATATATTTAATTTTAAAAATTAATATATTATGTAAATTTTCTAAAAATATATTAATACTAAGAAATACAGGTTCAATATATATTTGATATTTCTAAGATACTTTACAAGAAAATACAAATAAGGTAGTATAATTAAGTAGCAATTTATACAATTTACAATTTAGTGCATATTCAACAGGTTTAGAACCAAATTGGAGGGCTTATTTGAAAAATAATACAAGAATTTAGGGCTATAGCTGTAAGTTCTAAAATCTTTTTAGGTTTAATAATAGTTTTCTAGTACTCTAAGGGTCAAATCATAAAATTGATAAAATATTTCTAGGTGAATTTTTTACTTTATTTTTTTAATGTTTTATCCCTTTTTTAACTTAGATCTTCCACTGGAGTTGTTTGAGAGAGATTTATGGTAGGATATGTGAAGAGATTTAAGAGTAATTAAAAGAAAGAATCAAAAAAGGAGAACAAAAGGGTAAAACAGGAAAAGATGGAAAAAATAAAAAATGCTCAGAATACAACAACGGTCAAAGGTCACAAGACAGAGATGTTAATTCTTGGCAGCAATTATGTACAGCACATGTCCCGTGGCTTTAGTTTTTAAGTGGTCCCCACATCATCCGTCTTTACTCTTCTTTGGATCTCAGACTCTGGTTCTAGCGGTTCTTCTGGTTTTTCGGTCAAATCCGGGTTTTGACCAGGTTTGACCGAGTTTTTGTTTTCCGATTTTTAAAGCAACTTAGACCGGATCCCTACCCGGTTCCCGGTTCAACCTTTTGAACCGGTCGATCCGGTCCGAGTTTCAAAACACAGGTTAAAAGTACTAAAGTGTCCATGATGTTTGGTGCCATTTGTACTTATCCTTAATGTTATATTTATTCCATTTTTCCTCCTTAACTAACGGTCAAGACTAATGGCTTAGCATAAGACATTAATGACCTCGACATAATAAATAATAGAAGCAGTACTTGAAAAGAAGTTTCAATTTTTTGGGGGAGAATTATTTAAAAAAGGGATCCAACCACATAAAAAATCACATTCCCTTGAAATTTATTGTAGAATAAATAAAATCATAAAATAATTACTAGAAAAGTATACCCTATAATTTTAACAACAACAATTTTCAAATGTCCATGACACGTATATGAAAGATATTTTAGCAAAATTGCGTCTTGCCCCCACTTATTGATGTACATAATTTGAAGAGGAATATTTTTAACAATTCAAAGTTCCAAATTTACTTAACATGGTGAGATTTTTTTAATAGAGGCGAAATATTTTAAGAACTTAGTTCTTGGTTTTTCAAAAAAAAAAAAAATTGTATCGCTAAAAATGGTTGATATAAGAAGCTTGGGTATGAAAAAGAAGAAGGGAGGAAAATAGAGATAAAGGCAATATTGAAACTTTGGTATTTTTTAAACAGTAAAAATAAGTGTGGTTTAACAGAAGGGGTAAAGTGCAACAAAAATAATATTAAGAGAGAAAGTACAAATGACACCAATTGTTGGTGGGTTTATTGCCTCTAACCCTATTTATTGCCTCATTCACATTATTCTAAAGAAATTTGTACGCAGTATATATGTAACATTAATTCTTATGCAAAAACTTTATAGAAATATATTCATACTAGTGAATCACCAAGCGAATAAACGGTGACTTTTTAATGGCACCTCAAAGGTGATTCACCATTTTCAATATGTCCTCTGTTGATTAAACATGATTCTTATTTTTCATTTTTTCTGTTAAACAGTAATGAATTCAAACAATAAATGATAAGAGTAGCCTACCAAGGAGACAATACAAAAGCTAGAGAATACTTGCAGCTTCTGTTGCCTAACAACATGACTAAAGACTAAAGTAAAAGGTATTTATTTAATCGTCATCCTAATTTTATTGGCTTGTTTAAAAGTAAATTACCCTCTGTCTTCAACAGATTATTTCTCACGTCAAAATTTGTTTTTACTCATTATCATTGTGTTTTTCTTTATTCTTTCCTGATTAAACCATGGCAATTTTTCCTTTATTCTATCTTTATTTTAGTTTGTTTTATTTTATTTTATTTCACTTTGGTAATATCAACAAAGAATTTGATTGCAACATGTGAAGAATGCCGACCTATCAAGCATACGACATAAGACGGGGGTTAGAAAGCTTTTGTTGGAAACAACTTGACCAGAATAAAAGACAAAATATTGAATTATTATCCTAATTTTTTATTGCTTACTTTTAACTAGGTTATGACAGTTCTTTTCTCATATCCAATTTTGTTGTCTATACGAAAATAGCTAGGGGTACACAGATTTTCAATCTTTCTTCACTTTTTTAGTCTTTGTAAACGAATTCTAAGTCTAGAAGAAAATTTATTTAGGCAAGTTAAAAAGTCAAATCTTGCTTGCCAATCACCTAGGTTTGGGTATGTTTAAAGTCTCTTAAAATAGTTATACACTCTTTCTCTCAACATTCTTGGTTAAATTTTTCTGTTCCCCTCATTTTCATGTCCAGCACAGTTTTGTTTGGTCTCATGCTACATTTTAATCAGCCAATAAATCCTCTTGGGTCGCTGTCTTTTGTAAAATCCATGGTGTAATTTTTAGCTGAAAGCAATGTAGATTGGAGAGTTTTTAGAAAGAGAATCAAGAAGCATGTTGGGCAAATATCCCAAAGGACAAAAAACTACAAAGCTGAATCCCCTTCAGCAAATAACAACAAAGAAATACAAAATTCAAGAATGTCACGTTTTTGTCTTTAAAATAATTGTATGAACAGCCATAGAAGGAAAGAAAAGGGCAAAGTAAATCCAAAAAGATAAAGGAACATTGGAACTAGCAAACTAAGCACATGGATGAAGTAATATTCTGGAAGAATATTAGTTGACATTGTGATGAACAAAAATGCTGAAAGGACTTTTGACTTGTTATTAACGCGACCAAGTTCTTGGACTTGTCTTGCAATAAAATTCCAAAAGAATTTGGATTAAAAATCGGATAGCATAGAGCTAACAAGAAAAAGAATTGTATTGTAGCAAGTAGTGGGCTTTGCTATACATAAAATGAAGAAATGATTGTTCCCATTCCTTATCCTGAACCAAACTCTCGCACCAGTATATATAAGTTGTTGCATTTCCACAGCTTTCTTGTTTAGGTAAGTTATTTTATTAAACCGTGACATCTGTTATGTGTAAGTATGACCCGTATACAATTCTTAGTATCTGCACTTTCTATCATCATCATATTTTTGATGGTGTGACGAGGTTGAATATGGCAAAAACTAGGGTAGATTAAATGCATAAACATGTGATGTATCTTTTTTATTTTTCCTTGAAATAACATTTTAGAGGAGATAGTAATGCATTACTGGTTTAGGAATTACTACTGGGTATACGCATCAGTAAGGCATGACCTGTCACTTTAAAATGCTAGAAAGTCTACCTCTCAACATAGCATGTTAATCTCATGTTCTGAAGTAGAAGTGTTAAACATGAATTAAGTGTTGTACTCAAAGGAGTAAAACATGTTTATAACTGATGTTTTGGTTTGCGGGGCTTTTGTAACAGAAACATATCCAGTGAAGCTCAAAAGATTTTGGTGATTCAAGATGCATCAGTGGAGCCTTGTGGTATTGAAACTGTCACACTTGCTCTCAGAAATTTTCCACTGAAAATTGGTGACAAGATCAGGCTTCTTCGAATTGTTCAGCCATTCAGGACCGAAGCTACATGCTCTAGTACTGGATGCATGTTATTAGGTGAGAGTTCCTGCAGGTGTTTGAAAATTTCATTGTGGAAAGTGAGCATGTGATGCAGTTTTGCTACTAGCATTAGTATTTCTTCCAGGGGGAATGCTTTTAGTTCTGTTATTGTATACTGAGTAGAATCACTGGTTATGGAAGAATCAATATAGGAACTCGGAAATTTCTAGCAAATGCAATATCCAGGATAATTGGTTGAGATGAAAATTTGATTTTCTTATATTCACTTTTGAGCCAGTTAAGTTCTCCGCTCCATTTCGACACGTCAAAGCTTAATTTCTTTTCTAAAATAGAGAAGGCCATTTTTGTTGTTCTGAAGTAAAAGTGAAAAACAAACAACTTTGGAGGAAGCGCGTATCTGCAATTTTTAGTGAAGTAGAAAATCTTTCATATATGTTTCCTGAAAATCTGATATCATGAAACTGCTTTAAGCTTTTTCAGCAGGGTCACAACATAGACTCGTACAGCAAAAATTTGACAGGTTCATGTTGTGTATTCTGATACAATTAATCATTCTCAGAATATTATGCATTTGGTGTCATGTATTCTTCGTGTTCCTTTAAAAATCTTAGTTCTTATGGTTCCCTTTTGTGTTTTCTGTGGTTTGCAGCAAGGAACAAAAGCAAACTGCACTCAAGTGCCACACATAGGAAGAAACAGAATGACATGATGAAAGAAATTCAATTGCAGAAAGAATCTTTAAACAGTGCAAAAATTACAGAAGTACGTATGCTGGCTGAACAGAAACAGGTACCTCTTCCTCGTGTAACTTTCATCTGTTGCATCACCACCACATTTAGTGTCCATGCATAAACATTTTGACTGCAGAACATATAACTAATTTTCTTTCCATTTTCTATGACTTCACCTATTTAGTCAAATCAATATCATGTCTTTTCCTGTCTTTCTGCCTATAAGAGAAGAAATGAAAATTGACAAGAACCGTAATCTCTCTGAGCTGCAATAGGCTGTGTTGCCATATAGATAACATACCATGAATATGGTTTGCAGTATAAATTGTCCTGTAAATGATGCAATTCAACGTGTGTAGGTAGAACTTGAACTAGCGGTGGATGCAGGCTCACTGAAGGAGATAGTAGTGGATACAGCCAAGAAATTTGAGGCCACCATGGTGATACTTGACAGGTAGTACCGTCTATCCCTCTATCACTTCTGCTAAAGGAAGCAAAAATGAAGATGGCCAAGATCATAAAAGATGGTATTCGGATAAAAATCCTTGACAAGTAGTAACCTGAATTTCCTCCCTCTTTCCTTCATTGCAAGGAGGCCAGTATGCCAACTTTGATAAATAAATGTTGGTTTCAGGACTGAAATAAGAATTGGATACACAAGGTATAGATACCTTTCAGATCTTCAGATCAAAATCAGTTTATGGTATCAAGTCATAATAGCGGATATCCACTCAGCCCTGTCTCTTAATGCCATATGCTAGGAAATGGCATCTCACAAACATTTATGCCTCATTGAATTTCCTGTTCCATCCTCTTGGAAGAAAGTGATGTAAAATTCCCTTCATGAATCCTGAGCATCTGACACAATAATCTTAACTATGAATGTGGATGTTGAACTACAGAACTGAGTATTTTTTTGGTCTGTCTTTAATACCCAATGATCAATTTATCCACAACGTCTGAGACTAATGATAAATAAAGTAAAGGATCCACCAGAAACTTTGCTGGTTAGCCATTTTGTGATTAAAAGTTCAGATCTTCTGCACATGTTAATGGTCTTTCAATCGCAGCTGGATATTCCCAATCAGATAAAGCCATTGGTGTGACCTTAAATAGATTTTCTCAAGTATTATACTCCTAAACATTAGTTGAGATGAGCTCGATATGTTTGATTTGCAGGCCATCATGATTGTCATTAACCATGAATTTGGAGAAGAAAATTATAGTGTCATCCATGTCTGGAATAATCTCATAATTTCCATGTTTCTTCAAAATCAACAGGCACCTCAAAAAGTTTCAAAAGTACTTTCTGGACAATTTGTCTTGTGGAATATTGAGAATCAAACGTGATAACAGCATTAAGTATATGAGAGAACCCAAGGCAACTGAAGTTGGGCAAAGCAATAGGAACCAGAAAGCTTGTATAAGTAAGTCTCCAGCAACCACATTTTTTTAGTCTAAGAAGGTTTAATTGAACCTAAAATACAATGATAAAAAGAAGCAATTCACCCGAGGCAAATGCAGGGGGACAGCAAGAAGACATAACTGAGTGTTATCTCTGTTCATTATGCAAGACTAGAAGAGCAGAAATTGGACATACAAGGAAATTCAGTTACTGTGAGCTGCAATTTACTACGAGCAACTTTTCTGCAAAAAATTTATTAGCTGATCGCCGTTGGAAGTTCTATGAAGGTACGCTGAGTGATGGACAGAGGATTGTTATAAGGGAACACACTTCACCAACCATAGAAGAAAATGAGTTTATCGAACTGGTTCAGAAGCTGGGGAAGGCTAGACATGAAAATGTCGCCATGCTATTAGGATCATGTTCGGTAGGATCACACAGGCTACTGGTCTATGAATATATTTGTAATGGCTCCCTCAACCGACATCTATCAAGTAAAGTTACAATAACTTCAAATAGTTATTTGCTATTTTTAGTTTCAGTACAACTAATCAAGATAGATGTTCCTGCAGACAAAAGCTGTGAATTGACATGGGAAAGAAGAGTAAAGATAGCACTTGGAGCTGCAAAAGCATTAGAATATTTGCATAGTCTAAAGATTTATGGAATCATGAGGCCAAGCAACATCCTCTTAACCCATGACCACCAGCCCTTGGTAAGATTAGTTTGTTAAAAGCCAATGATTTGAACTATGCTTGATTGGCTGACAAGAACATGGCAATCTTTTATGCACTGTTCTTTTACTTTGGACAGCTGGTTAACTTTGGACTGGCAAAAAATCAGTACGAGTCCTCAAACCAATCATATGAAGCTAGGGTACTGAAGACTTTCGAATACATGGCACCAGAATGTGAAGAAAGTGGAATTTGCAAAAGTAAAGCAGATGTTTATTCCTTGGGAGTGGTTCTTCTAGAGTTGGTCACAGGTCGAAAGAGCATAGATGAAACTAATGGTCAGAGCTTCTTGAGATGGGTAGCCAGCCATTTTATTTCTCTTGCTATGTCACAGAGATTTTGTTCAAATCTTGAATTACCTGACAGCCAGCGGTGCACTATATTAGAAAAATGTTGTAATAGCTCTGTAGACCAGCAACCTTATCAGTGAACTTGTTTTCTTTTCTAACAGGCAAGACCACTATTGAGAGAAAAAAGGTTTCATGAGTTAATAGACCCTGCATTGCAAGATTCTCATGACCTTCACCAGCTCTATTGGATGGTACAGTTGACAGAAAAATGTTTGTGCTGGGATCCACATAGGAGATGCTCTATAAATAAGGTATAATTTCTAACCTTGAAGGTGATAAGATATTAGCCAGTTTCATGTCAACATGGAAAGTAACATATTAGCAGCCTAGAAAATTCCTGTTAAGTCCAAATACCTGAATAAAGAAGGTTAATGCCTAAATACCATAAATGTTGTTGCTCATGGTGAACTTCAGTCAGTCCTATTTCATATATGCGCCTTTTTTTAAAAGCCGTGTGTACCCTCTTAGCTGTTTAGGCTTTTTTTTTTTTAAAATGTAATGGATGTGCATGAATGTGGCTGCTCTTCTTCGTACGAATAAGTTGTAAATTCTGAATGACATTGGAGTCCATATAAATCAGGTCTCAAGCAGAATTTTGTATTTTGAGAAGTGCAAGGAGGCATGGAAGAATTCAAATAATCAAGTAATTCTATGGACGTTGTGGCATAGATTCTGAATAATTATCCTTGAATGAAGATGTACAGTAAAATGGCAAATGTTCAACCACGATATGGAAAATGATATAAGAAGCAGGTCCTCTAGAGTTGTTCAAACTTCTTCAAGATTTGAAATTAAAGTTGATCACACTTTGTGAAGTATTAGAGGGGGCACACTACGGGAGCTAGGGGGTTTTAGATTGGAAAGAGTGCATTGAGTATTACCTTCTGTAAGCAAGTTCGCCATGGGTAATATCCCTGGAATAACTTGCATTTGAGACACTACTTCTCTGATCAAGTTTAACTGAAATATCTGAGAACTTGAAAACTTGAAAAATGACTCCTTCATTTCAAGCTTAGACAACATTTTGAAACTGGATAGTTTCAGAAACATCAAAACCAAAATATCTGCTACAAACTTTGCATTGCAAAAGCTACATGCAGCAAGAAACTGCTCTAACCTAATGGTGTATTTGATGATTTGATCACAGGTAGTTGTGGCTTTGACATGCATAATTCAGGGATGTATAATGGAAGACTTGTCCCCCACTGAATCTGAGTTAATGGAACAGATTCGGAGGTAATTCACACTATGCCCACAAAAAGTAGCAGCATCTTTGGAACTCTGATTTGTCTGTTCTAACATAGCTGGATACTGCTGTTAACAGTGAAACACGAGCTGCTCTTTACACATAGCTTCAAGGTTGACAATGGCTTTAAAGCTTGAAGGTAGCATTTCATGATGTCAGAGCGGCTGCCTCTGAAAGCTAATGTACCAGACGTTTCCCTGTTTTCAGTCATGATGATGGTTAAGCTACTGTCATGTTTTCCTTTATGCAATTCAGTTCCGACTGACCTGCATTAAATCAAGTTCATTACTAGATTCAGGACATTTATAAGGGCCTCCAATGTGGAGAACTGTTAAATTGAGTATTTATTGTTCCTCTTGTATTGTATGACCTCAAGGAGAACACTTACTAATCATGTGACTTGGAAGGAAATAAGCATGAAAATCAGAGATCTGTAAATGAGATAGATTTCTAATGATAATACTTGTAGATTTTTAATGACAACGAGTAGTGGAAATTCTATGCTGTAAAATCAGGAAAAATTATTAATGCATATGATCTGGATACATTGTCCATTCCTCGTGAAGTTTACTAAATAATTAACAAGTGATCAAATACCATATGCGTAAATTTTTACCCGTACAATTCTGAAGTTGTTTTAACCCTAAAAGAAATCAATGAAATGAAAATCCACTTACTGAGGATGCTTCATTAGTGAGCAAAAATGAGCACAATATTATGCACATCTTTCATGAATTGGCTGACTCTTTTAGTTGCTGGATCTCGGTGGTGATGGCAAGCACATCGAGACTCATAGTAAGAACAGTTCTAGACAAGCACAATGAAAGGACAAAGAAAGTTATTATGCATTTTGTAGCCACAAAATAAATGTGCTTCGTCTACTTTATTTTGTTGTCAGTAGTAATCAGAATACAACCTCAAAGTACAGTGGATCTAGAGGTAATGCAGCCACTAACCTTGTCATGCTACCATGGGAATCTGTACATAATCGATCTCTATCTTGGGGATCCTCTTTATCTTGTACCAATCTTCACCTTCTTCAACTCTGCATCTTTCTTTGATAATGGCACTTTCCAAAATGATTAGGATTTGGAGAGAAACTGGCAATCCTTGCTCTGGTAATGCTTGAAGTTTTGGGCAGTGGCTGATGTTCAAGTTATGGAGGAAACTCAGGTTGTGGAGTGATGGTAGACTAGTTAGTCTTGGGCAGTTTATAAAGGTGAGTTCTCGGAGGAGAGGCATATCGTGTCCATCTAATCCTTTCCATTCCATCAAATTTGGCATGTTTTGAAAGATTAGCAACTCTAAAGAACGAAAACCTTTAGTAGGACCAAAGCCACAAAAATGATCGTCAATACTTGCTAAACTTGACAAATTTTCAATACAAAGATGCTTGAGGAGTGGAAGTTGCCCAAGAGATGGGAGGACAGAGCAGTATTGGCAGCTTCGGATGTGAATAGTTCTGAGCTTGAGCAGCGGACCACCTAGCCAACTAGGAAACATAAAGCCACCATAATTTGTTATTGCTAGCTCCTTGAGATTTGGATGTGGTTGAAGGCCAGCAAGTACTTCTTGTTGATCTATTCGATCACCAGAATAATTCCATTCCAACTGAAGACTTTCTAGGAATGGCTTCATGCATAAATTTGCCTCGTTTGCCTCCATCACACTGAGCACATTTTCCAGATTCGTAATGCAAATTGATCCCCTGAGGAATCTCATATTACCCAACTGTCCTATACCACATCCTTTACCTTTTCCAACGATGAATGCATTCATGGTTTGAAGATTGACTAAATTTCCAAGATCTGATGGCATGTAGTTCAACTGATGCTTTATATCCAGGTCAAGATGTCGTAGGTTAGTAAGCTTCTTCAAGTTTGCTGGAAGTTCAAGGAACTCAAAACAATTTTTTAGCACGAGGGTTTGTAAACCAAGGATGTTTGTGATGGATTCAGGTAAGTTTTGGATGTGATTCTCGGAGAGGTTAAGAAAGCGAAGATGTTTCAAGTATTCAATTGAATCAGGAATCTCATAGATGTCCATGCAACACAAGTCCAACGCTCTTAGGAAGCGTAGTTTCAAAAATAGCTCATAAGAAAGCTGCACAGTGCTTTTGCTGTTTCTGGGCATTAGCAACAATGTACGCAAGTTCTTACACCAAGTGGAGGGCTTTGACACTATCTGTTGCAGATTTGCATGACCCAGAGACATATGACGAGCATTGGCCAATGCTGGATGCCAATACGATATGTCCTCCGCCAAGCAAAAGCACGTATTAGCAGAAATTAACCTCGCCATACCGTGAACAAGGTCATGCATTTTGTACATTGATTGGTTGTACAGATTGACATGTGAAAATTGTAAAAATGACCTCCAAATCAGTTCATTGAAATAATCACTACCAACATCTTCCAGTCGCTTTCCTCCTCTAGGTTGGATGAACCCTTCTGCCATCCATAGCAGGACTAACTTGTCCCTTTCAAACTCATGATTCCTTGGAAATATGGAGCAATATGCAAAACATTTTTTCAAATGAGAAGGAAGAAAATGATAGCTAATCAGTAATGATGAAAAGATATCATTTTTCTCTTGTGGCAAGTCCCATAGCTCACTATTTAAGATGCATTCCCACTCCTCCTCATCGAATTGAAAATGAAGCATGCCCCCAAGACTTTGGGCTGCTAAAGGCAAGCCTCTGCATTTCTTTGCTATTTTTCTCCCCATTTCTTCCATATTCATATTCTCCTCAGGATCCTTATTTGCAAACGCCCTTTGTTTCATCAATTCCCAGCAGTCCTTATCATTCAAAACTTTCAGATGATATGCTGGAAATGTACCAAGAATTGATGCCACTACTGAACTCCTAGTGGTTACTACAACTTTGCTCCCTCTAAGTCCAACTCTAAAAGGGCAAGTCAAAGAATCCCAATCCCCATACTTCTCAGTCCAGTAGTCATCTAGCACTAGAAGAAACTTCCTTCCGGAGAGTAAACTCTGAAGCTTACACTGAATGGGATCTAGGTCTGACAACTTACATTTTTTACCTGTCAGGGATTCAATAATTGACTTGGTGATCCCGATAACATCAAAATTTACAGACACTGAAATCCACACTCTCAAGTCAAAGTTCTTTACTACTTGATTGTCATTGTAGACAATTTGTGCAAGGGTTGTCTTGCCAATACCCCCCATACCAACTAAAGGAATCACAGAGACATTGCTCCTATTGGCATTTGCTGTCAACAGCATCTTGACGATCTCATCTTTGTCCTTTTCTCTGCCAACTACAAACCCTTCATCCACCAGTGAACTAGTGCTTTTGGCAAAAAAATTGCTCGTAAGGCATGATTTAGCTGGTAATTTATATGACCCTAGTTCAGACATTTTAGTCAAGACAAGACTATCCATTTCAGTAGCAATATCTTCCAGTTCTTTCCTTATCTTTCCAATCTCATGGGGCATTGACAATTTAAAAGATGACAAAAGCATGTTACGCACCTGATAGCTTTCATTAGCTTCATTCAAATAATCAGCACCGACCTGCAAAAGATCCAGCGAAATTTCATCAAGTAGGTCCTCAGCACTGTATGAATGCTTCTCCAAATCAGCAGCCCACATCTTCCATGCTTCAGTGCTGCTGTGCTTCAGCAGGCTTTGCTGATTGTTCCCCACAATATCCAGAATAGCTCTAATCCTCTGGAGTGTTCTCTGCAGCCTTCTGATCTCATCATCAACTCCCAGAATCAGGCTTGTTTCTTTCACAGCAAAGTCGGTAATCCTCTCAAGGAGAACTTGCAAGGAAGCTTGTGCAATTCCAGCTTGAAATGCAGCTTCCATTGGTTAATTTGGTAGTAAATTGAAATAACTACTTTTTATTGGTTTCCCTTTTCACTTTAAAAGGGTTTATCTTAACTCTCTTGATCATTGCACCATTTCCTTCATATTTATGCACGCTCTATTAGCCTGGAATTCAAATTTCCTGTTCCAAGTTGTCCATTTTCCGTGGTCAATGTAGACTTGGAATGGAATTCTTTGAACCATGCTTCTAGGGAAGTCAAGACAGTTATTCAGACGTTTCCTCCACGTTCACCAGATACTGAAATTCCACTGGCATTTAATATAATAATCTTTAGTTGCAAAATTAAAAACTAAGCTAAAAGGAAAGTAAATGAGCAGTCTACCGGCAAGCTACTGTATTATTACCTCAGATTATGGCAGAAAATGCCATGTTGGCATTGAAAGCCGCCATGCAATAATTGTTGTTTGACTGATAAGTTAGATTCCAATTTCTTCTGATAAAATATCTTCATTGTAACTAAACTAGGTACATGAACCATCAAGATTTCTATCCACAGTTCAAAGTTGCGGTCGCGGTTGCGGTCTCGGCCCGGACCGTTCCACATCGGTCTCAGTCCACACTGAAAAAAAAAATTCTTTTACCTGATATTAAACATCTCAACTGGGATGCGTTTGGATTGAATGTCACGGATGTTACCAATATTGGTAGAACAGATGTATGTTAAAACTGTTAGTGTCAAAGTCAGGAAAGGTACATCTGATCATGATAATACCATCAATAGGCTCTACCTTTTTCAGTTTGTCTAGATAATTCGAAATCCACAATGTCAAATCTTTCACATTTGTTTAGACTGCTGTAGATTTATTGTTGTTCAACAGTTAATTTAAGTAACAAAGGACTCCTTGGCCACGATCAAGCAAAATTTCAAGATCTGGGTAAGACTTATACTCTGTGTTCTAGGTGCAAGAATTAGAGTCATATTCCCCCTATTAGCAGTTAGAATCCTTCCTGAAATACCAAATTATTCAATTCAAGCCAACCTATTCAGTTTTCTCATATTGTTTGATTAACGATTTCACGCAGTCAAGCTGGTTTGCTCATTGCCCCTTTCACCTGAAATTTCCGTGCTGGATGTCAGTCTCACGATCTACCAGAGAATGCAAATTCTGATACAGATCTTTGGTGGAACATCTGACAAATATGTGAACCCCTATAGGACCCAAATATTTGCGAGATCCATCTGTGGACCCTTAGAGACCACCAGTACAACAAAACATGAAGCAATGGATATCATTCACACCCTGTGAAAATCAAGACCTTTGTGGATCAGCCAGATAGGACGAAATACCAAGAATCTTTAAATCATGATTAAGTCCATCATATACTTTTTCCATCCATCAGAGGCAAGCTTGCTTAGGAAAATATATGTCCAACAAATATGTTATAGCACATATACTTTTTTTTTGCCATAATTTTTTTTTAATTTTACTAAGAGGAATTAGAATTTTCACCAGCAATTTTCAGTGTATCTTGCGAGTCAATTAGTGCACCAAATATATGGGAAATGATTTAGTTTCCACAAAGGCATTAAAAATAAAGTAAAATTTGCAAAACTCAAACTTTGCCCCTACGTCAGGGGCACTAAACCAAAGGAAGGGCAAAGTCGTGGTCAATTCCTCTATTCTCAGTCTTCGACAATCTTTTTCATTTTTCAAACTAAATGATTATCATGCTTTAAACAGAAGTTGTTGAATGAAGACTAAGAAAAAATCGAGCTGAGTTTTGTTTTCAACTTAAATAAGATTTTCTAGAAATCCGAATTCCTCTACTAACAGCAACACTAAATAACTATAATTGCCCTTTTCAAGTATTAATCTTCCCATACTCAAGAATCAATCCAACAAAGCTCCACCTGAAGATGTTATCTACAACTCTGTTGCTGAAATCAACAGAACTGGAAAAAACAGGCCTGATTGAGAAAGATGAGGAAGTTACGCTCTACAAAATTCGCCACCGTGCCAGTGGACAGCTCTACACTTTAACAGTTTTACATGGCAGCCACAACGAATCCATCTGGAGAAATTTTCGACAGGAGTTTGGGATCATCCAGGGCCTGGATCATCCCAATGTACTCAAGTGCTATGAAATTTCTGCTCAAAATGATGGTATTCATGTTTTAAGCGAATCCATTGCCAGCAAATCCCTCCGAGGCTCACATATCGCTGATGAATGCTCTCTCAGTGATCTCACACGTCAAGTTTTGGAGGCGTTGTACCATCTCCATCAGAGAAAGATTGTGCATGGAGAAATCAGGCCTTCAAGAATATTCCTCGCCAGTACTAAACTGGGATGCGTCAAAATTGTGTACTTCGGGCGAATTTTGCAGCTTCTTAGGCCATCAGAAGAAAGGCATCTTCATCCTGAGAGGACAAACTCGCTCGATGGCTTTGCAGGGGATTTATGGAGCCTTGGGTTATGCATTCTTGAGCTGTATTTGGGCTCATTTCTTCTTGACACAGAAATTTCTGGTTTACAGCTAAGTCATATTTGTGATCTCTCAACAGCATCAGCTGAGTTCAGGGACTTCATCTCTTGTTGTTTGCAGAAAGATCTGGCAAAAAGATGGACCGCTGAGCAGCTTCTTCATCATCCTTTCATTTTACAGAATTCAACTGGCAGCAATCTCAAGGTTTGTTTCTACTAATCATTTTGAAAACTATGCCATCATAAACATATTGTTTACGTTTTTTAAACTGAAATTTAATTCTTGTTTGATTTTCTGAAGAATTTTTTAAGGATTTCTTTTTTAATTTTTAGAAAGGGAAAATGTAAGGGGAATTCTTGCACAAATTTTAAAAGATAAAATTCACGAAAAATTGGAGAATTTTTTTAAAAATTTTTCTGAGTTTCTCTCTTTATCTTTCACGAGAAAAAAATGAGTATAGTAGGTAACATTAATTTCCATCACACTTGTTTATGGAAAATAATTCTTATTTTATTGACAGCAGTATAAGAAAAGGAATGGAAACACACAACTATCAAAAGAAGATCTCCCTTCCAAAAATTTTTTCCATCTATTTAAAAAAAAATTCTAGTAGAGGAGTAACGGGATTTAAGAATTTATATTAGGCCGGTTTATTGCATATATAATGAATTGATTTTACACTCCAAATATAAGAAACTCTTTACAATTATTCAAAGAGAATTGTAATTTTATTCCTTTATGCATTTTTCAAGAAAATCATTATACTTATTCAAAGAAAATCATAGTTTTATTCTTTTATGCAATTTTCACTCTTGTTTTATAAGCGGGAGGTTTTGAACCAAAGATCTCTTATTTATAATCCCTCCCACCTTACTAGCCAATGCTCTCCTCTTATTTGGAATCCCGCCCCCTATTCCTTTACGCTTGAGTGTTACTTCCAATATTGAAAAATTGATCCTTAACAATTTGTATCCACGAAAGTTCACAGACTTGCATATTTCACCATTCCTCAATTGTATTTGATTGGCACAATCTCATCAATGTAAAAGATCAAATGTGTCGAAAATGAAAAATAAAGTAATGAATTGAAAATATCACAAACAAAAAAATTTCGAGTTACCTTAATTAGGTCTTAGGATTTCGGATTATCGGTATGGAACTTGAGTCTCTAATTCCGTACAAGTACCTAATCATGCTAGCTAGTGAGTGTAAGTAGTTCTAGATAATAAAAATTTGGAGTTCAAAAAAAGATATTTTCATCATCCAAAAAAGAAAAAAAAACACACAAGACGTTATCAATGTGCATTCACGAGACCAATGATATGTGTTGCATTATTGACTTTGCTTGAAGAAAAAGGGTACCGATAAGCGTGGTGGTTGGGTAATAAAATAAGAGGAAACTATTTTCATCAATTCTGACTCTCGCTTTTGCAGTTGTCACTTTCTTTATAGGCTGTTTTCCATTTCTTAATTTCTGCCTTGTTTTGAAAATCACTTGTCTCTAATTCTTCCCTTTAAGAAAAGACAAAATTGTGGCCCTTTAGACCATTAATGAAATGACGACTAAGAAGAGAGCAGTATAAAAAATCAAATAAATAATTCTTGTCGCTCTAGTTTTGTCAATGACGATGTAGTAGCATAAATATTTTACTTCTTCAGTTTGCAATTATTATTTTTTAGTTATTTATTGTAAGACCAATTAAATATATCAAAACATTTGAATAACATAGTTAGACTGAACACAAAATTCGTCAAAATTGGTTTTTTGATTCTCAGAAGTTACATTCACTATCATTTGACTTTTTGACCATTAAATTCCACTAGTTTTTTTTTTCCCCCCTTAAATTTGAAGAACCAGATTCCACTAGTTAAGATTTATTGGTCAATTGAAAAGCTTCTAAGACTCCATAGTAGGAAAAGAAGAAATCATCAATGATTTTCTGAACAGCTTACCATAGATCAAACAGGGAAACTTTGTGACAGAGAATTTCAAATCATATAGTTTAATTAACAAAATCTCCTTTCCAAGGAAAAAGTTACAACTAGAAGTGGCAAAATGGAACCACTGAGCTTGGCTCAGTGGCCATCAGGGAGGGTTAAGTCCCTCCATGGACTGTAGGTGAGGGTTCAAATCTCACCTGCAGAAAAAAAAATTTCAAGAGTTGTGCCAAAAACACTCCTTTGATCTAGTAAGGTCTGTGCCAATAGTTATCATCTCTGAAAAAGTGACAAAATGGATATATGGATAGTGGATCAAATTGAGCCAATCCAATTAAAACTATTTAATAAATGGATCTAAATGGATGCCATTTAAATGGATAGTGTAAAACCATGATCCATCCATTTATCCATTTACTCTCCCAAGTCCTAAATTTAAGATCCAAATATTTTTTTTTTAAAAAAAATACAGATACCCAAGGTTCTATCCTTAAATCACCTAAAAACCTTTTGGTAATAACAAATGCTTGTGCTATTACTCTATTTCAATTCTTCATAAAGTAGTTTCAAATTATTTTAGTTCCAAGAAAATCTAACTACTGTGGTCAATTTAACCTTTCATCATTACTTCAAGTATCATTTTGTAAAGTAATGAACAATTAAGGACTTGGCTACATTATTATAACTTTTAGGTGAATTGAATATGGCTTTGTAGTGGAAAGAAGTTTACTTTTTCAATTTTTTGCACTCCTATTCAAGAGGGATGCCTTGAATAGAAATAGAGTTCCAATAAGAGATCTTATGTTATTTAACAAGTAAAATATTTTCATCACATGAGCACATAGTACCTAGAAATGTATGAAAATCCTTATTATACCATTGATATACAAGCTACCTTATATTTACTTAGTAAATTATTTTTTATTTTTTAGAGGGTTGGGTTGGATGATAAGGGGAGATGAATTGTAAGTAGGAGGTTCTGGATTTAAGACCTTCCACTTATTAAAAAAAAAAAAAAAGAAGGTGTCACTTATATATCTTAACCAATGTCACGGGAACACTTGTTAGAAAAATCCTTTTTATAAATAAAAGAATAAAAGAATAAAAAATTACTTTGACACTAAATGACGCATTTTACCTTTTTCTTTACTTTAGAATGTGCAAGTTTGTGATCATTACTATATGAGAGTTTAATTAAAAAAAAAAAAAAGAGTAGAGACTAAAATATAATTTTAAAAAGGATGGAAGAAGTCTAGGAACTAGAAGCGAATAAAATGCAATTAATGCTATTGGCAACTTGGTATATAAGGCAGTTATGAAGGAAAAATAGATGATCCCACAAAATTCCATCCCACTTTTTTTTTATAAATATTTTCAATCACAATGTGTGTTTTCTCTTTTTTAAATTAAGGGGATATGTGTGGATGACATGAATAATCCATTTAAATCCACTAACATAACTGGGTTTGGATGGTTATCCATTTAAAACCATTGAATTTTTATGGATCATCCAAATCCATTTAAGGTTGGTTTATATGGATGGATTGGTGGATATTAATCCATTTTGCCCGCTGCTAGTTACAACAATCATAAAGCAATTTTGTATATAATTAAATTGATAATAGAAAAAGTTACTCTACTATATCTTTTTCTCTAAGTGTGTGTGTTGTACACCAATTGAAACTGTAATAACTAATAGACAAAGACACTTTTACCATACTTTGGAAAATTAAAGGAAATAAATATTGAAATTTTTTTCATTTCATAAGTTTATAAGATTGAAGCAAAAATTTGATAGGGGAGGAGGAACCTAAGAATTTTGGTTGATGAATTTAGAATAGTAGGAAATAACCATGTGAACCGTATTTACTAGTAGGTATAATGAAAGGGGCATTGAGCCACTAAGATCCTTATGTTTGATGTTACACAAATTTCCTGCATATTTATTGAGATCATTGTGATTTTCAATTATTTTCTTCCAAATAGTCTCAAAATTATGCCCAATTTTGCATTAGTCACTCCATATCAGTAAATTGCTTTAAAGGACCTTGTCCATCGAAAAATTCAGCCTCGCCCTACTTAATTATCATGTAATTCTGGAAGCCTAGTATATAACTTTTACCCAAATCATACTTGTTGTAGATAGTAGAAGTACGAAATTTTGGTTTGTTATGCTTTTAACGAACAGGGAGGCTGCAGCAACTTTGAGTTTTTGGCTAATTATTCCTATGTTATGCATGAGAATCTTTGCTAATAACATTTGTTCTTCTTGCTTTAGTGTTGGTTTGAACTGAAAGATACAATTGATTCATGTGGAGTCTTAGAACAGATGCATGCATAGGAACATGTAAGCTTCAAAATCTAAAGCACATCTGCATGTCTTCCTGGTTGAATATTACAAGTTAAAGATAGTGCAGTTCGTTTAGAGACTTTTCAAAGGATAACAATGGACTAATATTCTTCTGGTACATTATTACATTGTCTTTGTGCAATTCTGAAATTGTGCTAGTGATTGAAAAATTCAGTACTGAAATTGCAACAGGGAGACTTAATGGAAGAAAAGACAAAACTCCAACAGCCCTTTTTGTCTTCATCATCCTCATTTTCTTCTTCCATGACTTCCAAAGGAATCAAGCTGTCTGCAAGTGCATTGCAGTTGTCCCTGGAGCCTGAGAATCACCAAAATGGTAAGATAGAAGTGACAGCAGCAGTTGATGAGGGGAAGTCAGCCCAAAAAAATATTGGAAGTAACAAAAGGAGACCAGGGGAATTCAAGAGGAGCATATCAGATCAGTCACTTCTGGTCCAAAGGTGTGCTAAAAGGAAGAGGCTTAAAGCAAAGGCTGATTTGTATGAGATGCCCAAGGAACTAGGTGTCACATATAAGAACAATGCATCAGACAAGAAAGAAGAGAGAATAAGCGATTATTCGAGCACTGAATCTGAAGAACTAGAAGTCAGACTGGAGAACAGAATGCACTTCTTGGAAGGGGCAGAAGATTCAAGGAGAATAATGCAAGGTGCAGATTTTGAGTTTGAGAGTTTACCTGAACATGTTAGAAGGTGTATGCAGTATTGCTCCTTGTTTCCAACAAGCTATGAGTTGGAGAAAGATCAGTTAGTCCAATTATGGATTGCAGAAGAGTTGATTGATGTAGAACTTACAGACAGGATGGAGGATGATGGAAAGGTATGTTTTGACATTTTAGCAAGTAAGGGGTTCATAGTTCCTTCAAGCTATGACAATCTTCATCGCAAGCAGAAGTATAAAGTGAATGAATCTAAAATTTTGTACTGGTGTCAAAAAGCAATGCTATCCAGGGGTCACTTTCTGAGAATTGGGGATGAACTAAGTGTCCCCTCTGAAATGCCACTTCACTTGTCTTTGGACATGGAGGAGTTTGATTCACTGACATTTGAGACTCTAAAAATTTTCAAAGACCTACACACACTATTATTACTTGGTGATTATGGCTCCTCAATCAAGGAAATACCTCGTGATCTTTTCCTTTGCCTAAAGAGTTTATATACTTTAGATTTGAGCAGAACCCAGATATCGGAATTACCAAGTTCTGTTGGGTGTTTGGAGTCACTACATTATCTTGACCTCTCATATACACCTATAAAAAATTTGCCTGAATCCGTTGGTTCTCTTTACAGTTTGCAGACACTAAATCTTCGAGGTTGTTTTGCTCTTCATGCAGTACCTGAGGGAATAAGTGAGTTGATCAATCTGAGGCATTTTGAATTGGATATAATCCGCCAATTAAACTGCATGCCCAGAAACATGGGGAATCTCAGAAGTCTTCAAACTTTAAAGGCATTTATGGTTGGAAGAGATGATGGATGCAACATTGGAGAGCTCAGGAATCTGAACAATATTGCTGGATCATTCTGCATTGCAAGGCTTGAAAATGTTGCAAACATCAATGAAGCTAGCAAAGCTGGTTTAAGTATGAAGCAGTACTTAAAAAAGCTCGAATTGAGATGGGGAGATCACAGGTTTGATGAGGCTTCACCAGAAGAGGAAGTCTTGGAATGTCTGCAGCCACATAATAGCATCGAAGAGTTACAGATACAATTTTACAAGGGTAAATTCTTTCCAAGCTGGATTGGCAACCCATTGTTTGCTAATGTTGTCAGCATTACCCTCTACAAGTGCGTAGAATGTCAAGTTTTGCCCTCTGTCGGGAAATTGCCCTCACTCAAATACCTGAATATTGTTGGATTGGATAGTGTGCGAGATACAAATGGCCTGTTTTGTAGGAATGTTACAACTGGAAGCCAAATATTATTTCCAAAGTTGGAGAAACTGACACTTGACAACATGCCTAACCTTCAACAGTTCACTGGAGCAGAAAACGGTGACTTCCCAAGCCTAGTTCAGGTTTATATAAGATACTGCCCAAACCTTTTTGAGATGTCATCCGTTTTCCATCTCAAAGTCCTCCAATATCTCGAGATAAGCTACTGCATTAAGCTGCAGTCTGTGCCTGAAGGAGGTTTGCCAGCTTCAATTGAATCACTGGTAATTACAGGTTGCCCTGGTATAAAAGAACGGTGCAATGAGAATGGAGGAGAAGACTGGTACAAGATAGCCCACATTCCTAGCATATGGATTGATTATGAACAAATATCTCGAAATATAGTTTCTGTTGTTCACAGTGTAAAACACGAAAATGAAAGTCATTTTGTCAATGAATGATTTCCATTCAATAAAGCTGAACCTGCAAGTAATATAATCTTTATATTCATGCATTTAGTTAAACTAGCTTGAGATATTCGATCTATATATAAACCTGCCAAACTAAGTTGCCAATAGTTTGCCTGTTTAAGTCTTTCATCCTTTTAAAACCTGAGCCTCTAGATTTTAGGATTGCAAATAGATTCACAGCATCTCAAAACTAATCTTGGTCCATTTTGAGGGGAACTTGAGTACCACAACTATCCACAGAATCCAATTCCACACAGATACTATGTTGAAGAAGAAATTTTTTGCACTCGATAAGTCAGTGCACTCAGGATAAGATATCTGATCCTTGCTGTACATTTCCAACAGATTCTATCAACTTTGCCATTTTTGTAAAGCATCAATCAGTAATCACTGAAATTAAGAAATTTAGATTCATTGCAGACAAATAAGAACATGTGAAGATTGTTGTAACGGCAAGTTTGCATCTGATAATGAACATTTGAACCAACACAATACATATATCTCCAGTAGTAGATTATAGGAGTAATAATTGTCCAGATAAAGATAACAGCCTTGAAAATAACTGACTGAAGCTCAATCACGTTATCTCATTCTTCCCAGTCCTTTCTTTTTGAAGGAAGTCTTCTGTGTAGTCCTTTAAAAAAGATATAACATTGTTCCTGGTGAACACTACGTGCAGTTTCAACTTTCAACTTGATGACATGAATTATCACCGAAAGAATTCCTTCAACTGCAAACTTATCCTCGCCTTTTGCAATTGCCTATGAAAATTGGGATGCACTGATAAGTATGTATGGAGAACTGCATAGAAGAACTGAACATAGATCAGTGTGCTCTTGATGCCTACTGATGCTTATTTGAAATCATTTCAGATGAATGTTGCTGAAAGTTGATTCAATTATGCACCAATAATTAATGGAACACACCATACAATGAGCACGAAAGTCAGTTAAAAGCAATTGCAGCTACCTCAGATTCTCCATGCATTAACAGGTAAACTGCAATTGGAGTTATATTATTGCATACCTTGCTGCCTAAAATTTACTGAAATTGCTACGGCTGAACATCAACTCCCCAAAGCGAAAGTAGATACACTAAGTAGATACACCAGAATTTAAGTCCCTTGGCTTTTTCACAAACTGCCATTTGGACCAATCTTGAGCTGATCTAACGGCTCCATTTTCGGCGCATTGCTTTGTCTGTCATTGTCTTGATAAAACCACGTACAACTTCGGAACCCTTTCCCAACCCCCTGTTAGATCTTACGCAGTGAAAGTATCATGAACATGTAAACTGATGATGACTGAATTTTCTAGACCAATACCATATACAAGACGTGGACATCTAGGACCTGTCAGGTACGTCGCCCTATACCTGGCAATTAAGCGGGTTGGGCGGGTTTTGGACAGATTACTATTGGGTTTTCGCTTAAATGAGTTATACTCAATCTGTCTAACTTTAGATTAGGTTGGGTCATATTGGGTCATCTCAAACCCATGATCCAAAATGATCCAACATATCAATTACTACATTGTGATATATAGACTTTCTCTTATACATTTATATACACAAAAATATTTTTTTCACGTAGATAAACACATTTTTACATAAATAAATATATTTTCACACACTAACACACTTTTACACACACTACTTTTTAATCTCCTTGGAAACACGTCATAAATAGAATAATATTTTATATTACTTGTATTGTGAATTTTAGATAATAAATTGTACACTTAAATAGATTAGCTAAAAAAATTTGTTTACTTTATACTTTTTAATACTACTAATTGATTGAAACTTATTTTTGTCACAACTTATTTTGACACTTTTACTATTCACATCTACTTTATTGTAAGTTGCAATATTCTATGTACACGAATACCAATTAGGTGTTGAGCAATTCAATAAAATTTTCATAAAAAATGGTAGATATTTGCCGAATTTGGTAAAGGTAAGGGATAGCTGCAGGTTGTGAACGTAAGAGGCAAACTGGGACACCTTTGTGGACGAGGGTGGAATGATCAGCATATTACTACATATGAAGTTAAGCAATTATGGAAAAAGTAAATAGAAGCTTCATAATTTCATACATGTACAACACAACTCTTTCGTTTATCAATGGTTATCCTAATTGGTATTCGGTTTCATATGTATCTTCAATTTCTGGAAACTTATAATATGTTATTCTAGCAATTCTTGATCAATAAACCTACAAAAGCCTACAAATTTTATCTAACTTATCTTGCTATTTTAATCATTCCATTATTTCTTTCTATTCCTGAGCATTTTAATTGTCAAATAAAAAAGTCTCACTATTAAGTTCATTCTTTGCCGAACAGCTGCCAAATATGCAACGAGGGAGTTCATCTTAAACTTTATTGAATTGCATGAAATTTATTAGGAATTATTAAAAATGAAATAAAACGAGCTAGAGAAAAGCAAAAGAATGCAATTAGAACAAATCTGTCCAGTGGTGCTCCTCTATACTGCTTTTTGAATTTGTGGGTCATGAAAAGTGATGTATATGTTCAGTAGTATTAATTGCTTTCAAATTATTTCCAGTGTATGTCTGTGCAAGGGATTGAAGAGTTACCAGAATATTATTATTCACATAGTCTTTTCAAGCTTTCACCAAGAAAAGCTAAACAGAAGCGCAAGTATCTTTGTTTGAGCTTACATCTGGTAGGTATACATGTTAGTGTAGACCGCCTTGTCCGTGTAAAGTTTACCATTCTTTGATCATTATTCCCTCCAACAATGAAGAATACACATTAATAATAAAACAAAACACAAAGAAGAAAAAAACATGCACTAGAAGTTTAGAGACGGAGGAGAGAACAGCGTGGAAGACGTAGGGAGAAACTGAGATAAGAGGATAGAGTTGAAGATGCTAGCAAAGAAAGAAATAGAGAAAGCATTTGGGAGATAAGCGCAGGAATACATGTATTACGTAGCACTAACCCTGAGTTTACATTTTTAGTTTTCCTTGGAAAGAAGATGAAGCTATGATGCCAACCAAGGCATTAGGCTCAGTTTGCATAACCAGTAAATCAGATATGACAGTGCCTTCATTCAACTAACATAAAAAGATGAATTTCAATAGTTCTTCAAAGCATGAGATTAATTATGAGCATCAATTAGGATCAGCAAACTGTATCCCTTCTCATGGAGTCCGTGAAATGCATGTTATGTCATTTGGGGAACTTACATAACCAAGTGTGGGAGAAAAAACAAACTACCATTCCTGATTCGAGTAAGGGGTTGTTGTATATTCAACTATGTTATAATGAAGTTTGACTACGAGTTTTGCAGGTGAATAACTTGAAGGAAAAAAGTTAAACTGCTTCTGCTGATTAGGCCACAACATAATACCACAGATCAGATATAAGAGGATGTTCAATTGATCTCACCTGCAATTCGCAAGGAGAACCTTTTTCCTTGAAATGTTAAAACCTTAACAGAGCAGGAAGATCTACAAAGTTTCTACTAGAGGGGGACAGAAGGTTGCAGGGTGGGAACATATTCCAGCAACGAGCAAAGACTTCTGGTTTGTTCTCTGTGCGAATTAATAAAAGCATTTAGTTATTTATTTGTTCAGGAGTTAGAAGCTGAGTGACATCGACATGAAAATGTGATCGTGCTATTAGGATGAGGTGATCTGACAGAATGCTGCTCTACAAGCAAATTGTCAATGGTTCTCTGTGCAGCCTACGACCATTTAAGATTGCAGAATGCTTCTTGAGTTTGTTATGTGTTGCAGCTGTTTTATGTCGTTTTTCCAAAAGGAGCATGTTTTCAAAATCTTCCACAATCTCATGCATATTATGCGATTTAAAATTATGAGAAAACTATTAAAGGAATCTGGTAGACTTGTTACCTCATATGCCAATGGTAGCACTGACATCTAGTTTCCGGCAGGCAAGACCACTCTTGAGACAGACATGGTTACACAAATTCTTTACTGGTTCTCGCGACACCATTAACTCCCTTGGATGGCCCATTTACCAGACCACTAAGTTGTGATTCTGAAGATTATCTTGATATATCATCTATTTCTGCCCCTAAAGGATATTAGTAACCAATATTTCATCAAATAAAACCAGAAAAGCTATGCTGGAGAAAGTCACAATAAGTCTGATTAGTTAAGCAGAACCACACCTACTCAAAATATTCAAGCAACACCAGCAGTCTTGTAATGAAGTATATAGAATGCTAGAAAAGAACACTTTGAGATTATCATTTTCCAAACATTTTTTAAAAATTGTTTGGCAATATCCGTGTGTAGTGCTTGGAAAGGACCATTTCTAGTTGATTTGCATAATTTGTGAATACTTAACTATGTTGCTGTCAGGAATTCAACAAACTCCGATCTAACTAGTGGAAGATATCCAGTTTTAGACCTAAGAATTTAGGCTTCAACTTCTAATTTCTTTAACTACTAAACTATCTTAGCATGATCTACACCTGGTGAACTGACTGAAACCAGGAAAGTCAATCAAGTAAGTAGCCTGCAATCATTATGCCAATGAATCTAAACATGTGGCTTTCCATATTCATAATTAATGGAATCTTAACTTGTTAAAACCGATGGTTTTACCTTGACAAGAAGAAAGCATGCTGGCTAAAATTTGCAAACATGGGAGAATTGAAAATGCTTATTAAACAGATTTTACACATTGCAATATGTTGAGATTAAGAAAGATCCACAGACAGTGCTGCCTCTTTGACACACTGTAATGCAGCAAACAAACTCAAAACTTGAGTCATTAAATTTATAAATTGACATAGAACAAGGAAAGAGTTTACAATATATTTGTCAAATATAAATATAATGTATTTGTCATCTACTATTTACAGCAACAATGTGAACATTCAAATGTATGCCATCGAATAGGTTCAGGTCACAATGCCTTTCAAAGCAGAACCACTTCTTCTGAAGTGCCATAATCTTTGATATTTTCTAGATGAACTCAGTCAATCTCTTTGCACTGTAACTCATCAATCAAACCACTGAAAGGAGTGTACATTTCCACTCTGCAAAGAGCAATAGACTTCCATGTCAAAAAGTTAAAATAATATGATAATGTAAGTTAAACAAAGATATTGCTGTGGAATGTAGAGTTACCAGAACAGTCTGCAGAGTGTCAAATTTTGCTGCCCCTCCTTGTAGAACTGTGCTGCTGCCTGTTTTGCCTCTTTTTCCTGCTAAAATTCATTTAGATATGCATAAGCAAAGATCTGTTGACTTTCGTGCTCTTTCTAGATCAAACCAAGCAAGACTTTTTATTCCACTACAATCTTTATCTTCAATAGCTGTCACCCGTGGAAATGAATTGTCACGAAACGACCAATTTCTGGAAATATTCGCAAGCAAAATACTTCGTCTTATAATTTGAGCAGTTATTCTTGAAAGGAACCTCAAAACTGAAAGCTAAACAGTACTGATCAATTGCTTATGTTTCTTTAAGATTATGTTAATATGGATAACTTAATTTATGATGTAACCTGGATTTGACTTCCAAAATCTCTACTTTCAATAGAGATTTTGTAATTAATTTCGAAGGCAGTCATAGTGAACAAAATATTAAGAACAATTCTATCCACACTAACTCTTAACTACCACAAATTTGACATAACATATTCTAAAGGGTGCTTAAGAAATGAAAATTGAAGCTTCTATAAAGAATTTTTTTTATCACTGTGGAGATGTGCCTACCAACCACTAGAACCGTTGTAATTTCTTTGATAATTTTAATACAGGTGTAGACAACAGGCACAAGCCATTAGATATTTTCAGCTTTGATTCATAGGGAGCAAAAGCATAAGGCAATAGTACTTCCTCACTGTTTCTTAGAAGTTTCTGACTCACTGCTGCTATAAGATGACAGTGAGTGTGAGCTACTCCTTGCATAGTCATTGCAGTTGCCACTGTATTCAGAATTGAAAGGTAACTTGTTACAAGTTACAACTGAAGTGCTGAAGTAATTGAAGATCACTTGGCAGACATTGAGGATAGGCTCACCAGTCAGTTTACTTGTTTTCTAATTGGAATGTCACTCCCTCCAATTATACACTATTAAAACTATGAACTCTGACATCCACTACTGTACTATATGGACATATATGTGTGTGTGTAATGCTCAACAATTTAAAGGAAAATTAATATGAAAATGAATTTAGTCAATTATTCAATACTTGGTAAGAAATAGCAGAACAGATCATAAGCTAAACCTACAGATGTGTGTAGGGAAAAGTTTAAGGACCAATGGCTAGCGAATAATTGTAAGGGCAAAATTCTCATGTGGCTCTCAAACTATTACAAAATTTAACTTTTGACCCTTCAATTATAAACTGATAAGTTTTAGCCCTACAACTAATTAAAACGTATAATTCTAGTTCTTCCATCAGCTTGAGTCGTTACATCAACTTGAGCTATGGGATTCATGATTCCTTAGTGGCCCTCAAACTATTACAAAGTTCAACTTTTGGTCCTCCAACTATTAACTGATAAATTTTAGCCTTCCAACTAATTAAAAAGTATAATCCTAATTCTTTTGTCAACTTGAATCATTATGTCGAACATATTACATGTGTAGCAGGGGGCATAATCGAGGGGCATTTTCATCTTCATAGGACATGTTCATTAGATTCAGGTTATATTCATCAAATTCAGGCATGTCTGGGGAGATTAAAATGGTGATATATTGCTGCATAGCCATTGCTTGTGTCTTGATTGTGACACTAATGTGCTGCATATGTTTGAGGTTTAGACACAAAAATGGGGACATTGTAGTATACCCCCCTAACATGCATGTAGTAATGTTTCTGATCGACATAACAATTCAAGTTGATGGAAAGACTAGGATTATATGTTTTAATTAGTTGAAGGGTTAACTTATCAATTAACGGTTGGATGGCCAAAAGTTGAACTTTATAATAGTTTGAGGGTCATTGGGGGGCATAGGGGTGGCAATTTCTGACACGACCCGAAAACACGACACGAACCTAACACGAAATTAATGGGTTTGGGTTGAAGTTTTGGGGGTTCGGGTCAGAATCGGGTCGAACCCGATGAACCCGAAAAGAAAACATGTCGATTTCGGGTCAACCCGTGGTGACCTGATATGACCCGATATGACCCGTTTATAAATTAAAAATAATTTAATAAACATAAAAATTATTTTATCTAACTAAACTAAATCATTCATTTTTTTCAAAGGCATTAATTACTTAATCTTAAATGAATTTATTTACCTTGTGTGAACTTAAAATTATTATATTTGGACAAATAATATAATTCGTTTTAATTTATTTTATATTTGGTTTGGGATAAAACACTTTTACGGTGTTTAATTTATTTTGGAATTGATTTGAAATTATTTATTTAAATTTTTATTACTTGATGATGTAATTAATTTTGTGAGAAATTGATTTTATTAGAATTTACAGTGATAAATTAATAAATTAAAATTAATTTTCGGGTCATTTCGGGTCGACCCGCCAACCCAAAATTTTCGGGTTCGTGTCAGATATACTGACCCGTCACGGGTTGACGGGTCGGATTCGGGTCAACAGATTTTTTGACGGGTAACCTGATTGGACCCGAATTGCCACCCCTAGGGGGGCACGATGTGCTATTTCTGTTAGATATAATGACTTAAGTTGACAAAAGGTTTAGTTAATAGTTGGAGGGTCAAAAGTTGCATTTCGTAATAGTTTGGGAGCCATTAGGGCATTTTGCCCTAGTTGTATTGGTTGATTTTCACATGGTATAGAAAGAGTACCTTCTGCAGTGTATAACGGGGAAAAAAACTGGAACAGATAACATGTATATTGCGCATATCATTAGGAAACAATATTGGGTGACAAAAGCCAACTACGAAGGGCAGTATAAAGCAATTATCCCTCTAAACTAATTCTGCCAACTATGAAGTAGTAGCAATTCTGAAATGAAAAAGTAAATTGAGGACTTACATGGGATGTTTCGTATTGTTCAAAGGTAGCCATAACCTCCATGAACTGGCTTTCTCTTTTGCTTGCACCATTCGTATCAGGAACATGCATTTCACTGTTGTATAGAGAAAAATTCTGGATTTAACTAACAAAAATTTGCACTTTGCTTCTGACATTTAAAACATGATTCCTTCACTTGACTCGGCTCCCAGACACTCCATGTTACCATCACCAAAGCACTATGAATATAGAGACCAATCAGCAAACCTTAAACTCCATGCACCACTATGGGAATCTCAACATAATCAATCTCTATCTTAGGTATTCTGTTTATCTTGTGCCAATCTTCACCCACATCAGCTCTGCACCTTTCTTTGATGATGGCACTGTCAACAATGATCAGGAGTTGAAGAGACTCTGGTAATCCTTCTTCTGGTAATGCTTGAAGTCTTGGGCAGCCGCCAATGTTTAAATTATGGAGGAAATTGAGGTTGTGAAGTGATGGCAAACTGGTTAGCCTTGAGCAATTACTCATAGTGAGCTCACGTAGGCAAGGCAAATCATCTCCATTCAATCCTCTCCATGTGGCCATATTTGGCATGTCCTGGAATATTAGTGACTCCAGTGATGGAAACCCTTTAATACTACCGAAGCCACAAAAATGATGGTCAACATGCACCAAACCAGCCATATCTTCAATACAAAGAAATTTGAGGAGTGGAAGTTGCCCAAGAGAAGGGAGAATTGAGCAAGACAGACAGCTATGAAGGTGAATATTTGTGAGCTTGTACACTGGATTACTTATCCAACTAGGAAACATGACACCATTGTACCCTGATATAGATAACTCCTTAAGGTTCTCGTGAGGTTGAAGGCCCGCAAGTACTTCTTGCTCATCTATTTTATCCCCAAGGCAGTTCCATTCCAACTGAAGTTTTTTAAGGTATGGTTTCTTGAATAAATTTGCCTCTTTTGCTTCCATTGGACTCAGCACATTTTCAAGATTGGTAATGCACAATGATCCTCTTAGGAATCTCATATTCTTCAACTCTCTGATACCACAGCCTCTTGCTCTTCCCACAATAAATGCACTAAGTGTTTGGAGGTTGACTAAATTTCCAAAACCTGATGGCATGTAGTTTAACTGATGCTTTACATCCAAGTCAAGATGTCGAAGATTAGTCAGATTCTTCATGTTTGTTGGAAGTTCAAAAAACTCAAAGCAACTTTTGAGCTTGAGGGTTTGTAAAGCTAAAAGGTTTGAAGTTGGTTCAGGCAGCTTTTGGATGTGGTTTTCAGAAAGGTTAAGATAGCGAAGATGTTTCAAGCGATCAATGGAACTAGGAAGTTCATCAATGCCCATATGGCTCAAGTTCAACACTCTCAGGAATTGAAGTTTCAAAAATAGTTCGTAAGGAACTTGTGAGACACTGGTATCATTCGTAGACATTATTAAAGTTCGTAACTGCCTAAACCAAGCGAAGGCCTTTGGCCCAATTGATTGGACACTTTCATGAGAGAGGGACAAATGACGAGCATTGTTAAATGCTGGAGGCCAATGTTGTATATCCTCCTCCAGGCGAAAGCATGTATTTGCAGAAATTAACTGTGCCATACAGTGAATAAGCTCGTGCATTTTGTATATTGACTGATTGTGTAGGTTAACATGTGAAAATTGAAAGAAGGACCTCCAGATTAATTCACTGAAAAAATCATTACCAATGTCCTCCAGTCTCATTTCTCGTCTAGGTTGGATGAACCCTTCTCCCACCCACAGCAGGACCAACTCTTCCATTTCAAACTCATGATTTGGGGGGAAAATGGAGCAATATGCAAAACATTTTCTCAAATGTGTAGGAAGGAAATGATAGCTTAGTATTAAAGCAGAAAAAATTTCATTTTGATCCTGCGGAAGCTCCCACATCTTACTGTTTAAGACGGAATTCCACCCCTCTTCATCAGATCTGAAACGAAGTATGCCTCCAAGACATTTCGCTGCTAAAGGCAGTCCTTTGCATTTCTTAGCTATTTTTCTCCCTATTTCTTCCAAATTCATTTTCTCCCTTTCATCCTTACTTGAGAATGCTCTTTGTTTCACCAATTCCCAACAGACCTCATCATTCAAACTTTGCACACCATATGCTCGAATTGTACCAAGAATTGATGACACTATGGTGCTTCGAGTTGTTACAATAACTTTGCTTCCTTGGCGTCCAACTCTTAAAGGTGAACATAAAGCATCCCAATCCCCATATTTCTCAGTCCAGTAATCATCTAAAACTAGAAGAAACTTTCTCCCAAATAGTAGATTTTGAAGTTTAGACTGAATGGGATCTAGGTCAGACAACTTGCATTTTTTTCCAGTGAGGGATTCAACAACTGACTTACTTATCCCGATCAGGTCAAAATTGATAGACACAGAAATCCATATTCTGAATTCGAAGTTCTTCAATATACGCTCATCATTGTAAACAACTTGAGCAAGGGTCGTCTTGCCAATCCCTCCCATACCCACTAGAGGAATCACAGATAAATTGCCCCTACTGGATTCAGTCATCAATAGCATCTGGATGATATCCTCTTTGTCCTTTTCTCTTCCAACTACAAACTCTTCATCAACCAATGAACTTGTAGCACAAAAGTTATTATTAAGTGGGGTATGCATCTTATAAGATCCCACTGCAGATAACTTACTTAGGAAAAGACTATCCATTTCAGTTGAAATATGTTCCAGTTCTTTCCTTATCTTACATATCTCATGGGGCATTGACAATTTAAAAGATGACAAGAGGTTGCTGCGTACCAGGTTGCTATTATTAGCATTATCTGAATTGTCAGTATGTACCCGCGAAATATCCAACGAGATCTCATCAAGTAGGTCATCAGCACAATATGAGAGCTTCTCTACATCAACAAGCCACATCTTCCAGGCTTCGTTGCTGCTGTGGTTGATTAGACTCAGATGATTGTTCTCTACACTGTCCAGAATAGCTCTAATTCTTTGGAGTGTTCTCTGCAGCCTTCTCAGCTCATCATCAACTCCCAGAATCAAGCTGGTTTCCCTCACAGCAAAGTTAGCAATCTTCTCAAGAACAACTTGCAAGGAAGCTGATGCAATACCAGATTGAAATGCAGATTCCATGGACAAAATATTACAAACAATGTGCTCAACAAAAGGAAAACAAGGCTTGTCTCAAGTTTAGGAATAATTCCTTCAAGTCTGATCCTTGTTTAGCCAAAAGGTCAACTTTCCTGTTCCCAAGTCAAGGAGGACTCAGAAGTCAGAAGTCTTTGTGAATTGTGATGATGCTTCCTAGTTCAGACTCTAAATTCCTGGGATGAGGGGCTGGACTCCTGACCCTTTCACGGTCAAGATTTGGTCCAAAAAAATTATACGATCCAAATCACTTTTTGTATCTCATTTTTAATAACGTGTGTGAGACTTACAAAAATTTGTTTTAAAGTTATACACTGTGCAAATAAAGTTACGCGTTGTGTAAATAAAGTTATGCGGTATACCAAATGCACAAAATCGCTAGGAACGATTGCAGGTACAACCATTCCTGCCTGTGGTCCAAATTCCTGGCCTAGCATTTACCCTGCTGTCACCACGTGAAATCCCAGAAATCTCCTTGAATAAAAAGAAATAAAAAAAAAGTGTCAAAGCTCTGTACTGACATCTAGAGGATTAATTATCTGAACACTTTTCTATTAAGTCACATAAGGATTAGATAAGGCTAATTCCTTATATTATTGTTGAAAAAATAAACAATCAATCAATTGTTGGTACGAAAGAGAGAGGGTTTTCAGAACTACACCTGCTGTGCTAACTCAGTAAGAGAAAGATTTTTTTTAAAGTTAAACGCTACAAAAAAAAAAAGTCTGACAATTTTTTTTTTCAAATATTGTCCCCTGCTAGGCTACGTTAGCTCAATAAGGATGATTCTTTATAAAATAACCTGAAGCTTTTTCTTTTTTTAGAAATTTGTCTCCTGCGAAGCTTACTTTACCTAGCAGGGGTGATTCTTTGAAAAAAAGTAGAATGTTGTTCTTTTCTACCCAAAAACTTGAGTTTGTCCTTTTCTACCTCTTCTTAATATCCAAAAACAGCGTTTGTAAGATATTCTCAATATATTGTTAAGAAAATTATGATCTTCAAAACGTAAGCGCATGGAATTGTTCTCCTTAACCGTATTTAGAACTTACAATTAAATTTCCATGCAAACTATCCAATTTGGCAGCCATAAAGAATCTCAATCCATCTATATTTTTAGAAAACAAAACGAAAACAAATGATGTGCACAAAACTTTCTCACAAATGAATGGCATCAAGTGAACGTACTAAAAATTAAGTTCATAATTTTGATGATTGATATTACACGTATTCTTGTATTTCTTGAAAAGACTAGATAAAGAAAATCAAGTTCCAAAAGAAAAGAGTATGTTTAACTTTAAGCATCCATTTCTATATTTTCATGACAACCATCCAACATTCGTAGAATGCGAATTGAAGGCCAACATTAAATCACCTTTGGAACTGCATTATTAAAGGTAAAGTTCGAGACTCAAAAAAAAAATGTAAAGGTCATGAACAACCAAATATTTCCTACACAGCCGTGCCATACCTCTGAAGTGAGTACATGAATGGCGTGCCATACATTTAAAAAAAAAAAACAAAACAAAAAGCTTCAAGTTGCATTATAAAAGAATCACCTCCATCGGACTGCGTCAGCCCAACAGAGAACAACATTTAAAAAAAAAAAAAAAAACTATGAAACTTTTTTCTTTGCAGTGTCAAACCTTAATATGTATATGTGTGTGTGTGTTTCTTCTTGCCATGGCAGGTACAGTTTTGGAAACCTCCCTATCAGATCAATAATTGATTGATTTTTTTTTCATCGATAATCTAAGGAATTAGCCACAAACTATAGAGCGAAATACTAGTACGTTAAGAGTATATAAAAAATCATAAAGTGAAATACTGGTACATTAAGAGTATATAAAAATGTGGGAAATGAAGTGCTTATTAGCCGCAAACTATAGAGTGAAATACTAGTGCGTTAAGAGTATATAAAAACTAGAAAGTGAAATACTGGTACATTATGAGTATATAAAAATGTGGGAAATGAAATGCTTATTGAAAGGGCTAATGCCTTATATTATAGATGAAAAAAAAAATTGATCAATTGTTGATCTGATAGGGAGTTACCAAAATTATGCCTGTCATGCTGATGTGTATATCTACATACATATTTGTAAAGTTAGATGCTGGAAAATTGGATGGATTGCACGGAAATTTAGCCGAAAGTTCTGAATATGATAAAGGAAAATAATCCTATGTGTCTACGTTTTGGAGATCACAATTTCCTAACAATATATCGAGAATATCTTGCAAACGCTGTCTTTGGATATTAAGAGAGGAGGTAATAAAGGACAAACTCAAATTGTTGAATAGAAAAGGATAACATTTTGCACACAAAAAAAATTTGGTGTTGTAGGCACACATTTTTTTTAAGATGGACTGTTGAGCAACTACTTGGCCATCCTTTTATTGTTCTCAGAAAAATTGGAAGCAGGAAAATCCAGGTTAGTTAATTACCTTCAATTAACGAAGCTTGCTTATAGTTTATTACCTTCACTAAGAAAAGCTTACTTGTGGAGTTTGTTTCTATCCTCTCTGGGATTCAATTTTTACTCGTCCTAGTCGATAGTTACTCCAGCTGAAATTTAGGATTAGGCCCTAACTGTTATTGGTGGTAATAAATCTTTAAACTTTTGAAAGCGAAAGAAAGAATGAAAATGTAATTCATATACGTTCTTAAAATTTTGAAAACGAACCCGGGGCAAACAATTTGATGGATGCTGCTCGAAGAAAGGTTTTACTATTTCTCTATTTCTCTGTTTATAAATGTCGAAATAAGTGATTCTGTGTAGTCTTTGTTCACATGCTCCTGTTAATGTAATTCTTCAAGTAATGATAAAAAAGATTCATAAAGTAATGCAATCCATTCAAGTTGTCATTTCAGGGGTTTTTGGATGCATCAAACTTGGCATTCAGTGATTCAAGGGATCATACCTCAGCTGCTTTATCCATACAGAAGACATATCGAGGTTGGAAAGGTCACAAGGATTTTCTTGCAAGACGGCAGAAAGTGATAAAGATACAGGTGACATTGACATCTCATGATGTGTAATATACTTACATATACTTCAGCTATAACTATTGAAATTACGCTAATCTATTTTGTTAATTTCTGAATTAAAGTACCTTCCTTTGCTTTTTCATTGTCATATTCTAGTCACAGTGCCCTATGCAGTTCACTCTTTATGTTGTTTATTAGGATATTTCTGAAAATGCTTTTCTTCTTTTCTTTTAATATAATTCCGGGAAGAATGAATCTGAATTCAAAAGGTAGAGTTTATTTTGAAATCCTGGGTATCTCAGAACCAATGTCAAAAAAGTTTACTTGCTTCTTGAAACATGATGCTTAAAACATAATAGTTCAAAACGGAGACTGAATATTGAAGAATATGTTGAGGATGCAAAGTATAATTTGTCGTCATGTAGAACTTTGCAGCCAAATGACATAAGCCCTTTGAAACTGGTTCAGTTAAAAAAGATTTGAAATACTCGTCTTAATCAGAGTAAATCTGTTGGCAGGCTTATGTGAGAGGGTATCAGGTCAGGAAAATATATAAGGTATACAGTGTTGTGAGTTTTCCAGAAGAGTCCAGAATCAGGTGGCATCAAGGAGGACTTGGTCTGAGGGGATTTGGGCGTGAGAAAGAATGTGTGAATGAAATTGAAAGGGAACAGGTTCAGAAGTTGTCCCATCGGCTGAAATTTGAACAAGCTCGCAACGAGGCTGGCTACAGGGTTGCTTCAGTGGGTGACTTTCCAGATGAACATGAGCAGCATCAGGGAAATTTTAAAGACTATGGTGAATCTACGGTAATCTCTATAATGCAATTGTGGTACAGGAAGCTTAGTTTGTTAACTGTTTTCTGAAAGTGAGTTTATACTGATCACATTAAAAAGGGGAACAAAAACGGAAGTTTAAATCTGTGTTTATGGCTCCAGCATAAACATAATCTCTCTGCTTTTTTTTGATTTTGAAAGTTAAGTGACTGCTAGATACTAAGGGACCGTTATGGTGATTAAATACCCCTTTTTTCATTATTTGATGTATATCATACATCAAGACATAATAAAGTCAGGATCACACTATGCATATTAAGTTGGTTGAAACTTTTTTTCCATGAGAGAGTACGTAAACCTCACATTATAGTGGAATAGCTTTCGGAAGTTTCAGGAAAACTACTAGAGCTAGTAGCCAGAAATTTCAGGCTGCAATAACTAGCCTAAATAATTTTGTTAATCAGTGAGAACTAGCAAAGCATTTGAGAATTCGTATACGTAGATCATGTTATGTGCGGTAATTTTCCCAAGTTGGTTTTTCGAATTTCCTGTTCTTATTTGTGTAAGATAGTTTCCAAAATGAATCAAAATTCATGGAAGTATTAGACCTGTTAATTGTGAACTAACTTAAGCTAGCACTTGTATATATAGTTGTGACAAAGCGCAACCATTGTCCAAGATAAATCGGAAGCCATTGAATCAAACCATGTTGGCCTTTATAAATATAGCCATCAAAGTACTGGTAGGTAACTTACAAGAGAAATGGTGGGAAAATTTGTACTGCTGCACTTGGTTAATCTTTGTTGATACTTTTAGATTTTTATTGATCTCTTCAGAAGTTAAGTGGTCTTAGTTTCTCTTAAAACCATATCAACTATCAAAGACATTAAGAAACAGAATAATGAGTCTCTTAAAGAAGATTCTCTTTTTGATTTATTCAACACCAAGTACTAATCTCCTCCAGAAGAAAGTGTACAAATGTAGATGCTATTGAATATTCTACACAAATGTAGATGCTATTAATCTACAAGGTGTAGCTTTTGTAATAAACTGTGCTCTGCCAATTGCAAACAGGTGCCCTCAGTACCATCATTTGGTTCTCCCATCTCTTCTTCAACTACGTGGACTTTAACTCAAGAGAAGTTGCTTGAGAGTGCTCTGCAGTTGTTTTCTGAGGACTGTCCCAATCGTTGGGAAAAAGTGGCAGCTGTAGTTGGTGGTGGGATGTCAGCTGATGATGTTAAAAATCATCCGAAAGTGCTTGTCACTGGATACCAAATTTCCAAGCCTAAGCAGGCTGTTCTGACATCCAGATATGCTCTGAAACATCGAAGATCAGAAGTTCCCACTACATTAATTCATGTATCACCAGAGGAATTTCGGGCAACTGTAATGAAATGGACTGAATCTAGAAATCAACAGACAAGTGAAATAGCCAAGGCCAAAGAATCTCCACTTGAACCATTTGAACCTGGATCCAAGGATAAGAGAACATATTGTACGGGAGGGAAGAAAGAGTCAAATAAGATTGCTACAAATTTGGATGCTGAATTTGAGAATTTGCCTGAGTATGTCAGAAGGTGTGTAACATATTGCACCTTGTTTCCTCTTGGTTATGAATTTGAGAAGGATACGTTGGTGCAATTATGGATTGCAGAGGAACTCATTGTTGCCAAAGCTAAAGAAAAACTGGAGAATCAGGGTGGCATTTGTTTTGATATTTTGGTATATAAGGAGTATATTGTGCCCTCAAGATTCAATAAGCTCTATAGACAGCAAAAGTATAAGGTTAATGAATCTAAGTGTTCTATGTGGTATTTTCAACAAGGTTTTTCTGAGGAATCCTATGTAAGGTTTGAGGAAGGGAAGTTGGAGGACATATCTAGAAAAACCTTACATTCATCCTTGCAAAAGTTGGATTCAAGTCATTTTGAGGCTCTTAAAAATTGCAAACAATTGCGCACGCTTCTATTTCTTGGAGAGTGTGTCCCCTCAATCAATCAGCTACCTCGTGATCTTTTTCTATGCTTGAAGAGTTTAAGAACTTTGGATTTAAGTGGAACCCTCGTATCAGGATTGCCAAGTTCTATAGGGTGTTTAGAATTATTACATTACCTCGACTTCTCTTATACTCCCATTAGAATTTTGCCTAGATCAATTGAAACCCTTTATAGTTTACAAACACTAAAACTCAGAGATTGCTTTGCTCTTTGTTCATTGCCTCCGGGAATGAGAAATCTGACTAGTCTTCGACATTTGGACTTTGACATTGTACGTCAATTAAACTTCATTCCGAAAGGAATGGGGAGTTTGACAAATCTTCAAACCTTGAAAGCATTCCTAGTTGGAAGGGAAGAAGGATGCAGTGTTGCAGAGCTAAAAGATTTGGATAATATCACTGGAACATTTTGCATCGCAAGGCTTGAAAATGTTGCAAACGTGGTTGAAGCTAAGAAAGCTGCTCTAAACAGCAAGCAGTACATTACAAAACTTGAGTTAAGATGGGGTGAACATAGATATCAAAACTCCAAGGCTGAAGAGCAGATCTTGGAGTATCTTCAGCCACATACAAATCTTGAAAGCTTACAGATACTGTTTTACAATGGTTCATTACTTCCAAGTTGGATTAGTAATCCATCATTCACTAATCTTGCAAGCATCACCCTTTGCAACTGCAAGAACTGCTATCTTTTACCCTCTATGGGAGAGTTACCCTCATTGAGTATCCTCAAAATAGTTGGTATGGCTGGCCTAAGAGACATCAACCGTCTGTTTTGCAGAAATTATAGAAGTCAAGGCTTGAAAGCATTTCCCAAGTTGGAGAAATTGACACTTGAGAACATGCTTAACCTTGAAGAATGGACCGGAATGGAGAATGGAGACTTTCCATGCCTTCTTCAAATGTCTATAATATGCTGCCCAAAATTATATGATCTTCCATTGCTTTCACATTTTAAAGCACTCAAGAAACTTGAGATAAGCTACTGTGCAGCCCTGCAATCTTTGCATGCAGAACATCAACTTCCTCCTTCACTTCAATCTTTAATCTTAAGAGATTGTCCAAAGGTTACAGAAAGATGCCGCAAGGATGGAGGTGAAGACTGGTTTAAGATAGTTCATGTGCCTAATATTTGGATTGATGATGAAGAAATTTCTCTCAATTGATAGCTCAAGTGATACGATCTCATTACACAACTGAATAAGCGGAAATGCTGTTATGGCATCTGACATACAATCATGCCTATTCTTGTTAGGACATCATCGAGTCATTTCTTAAGGTGTCAATTTGAAGAGCAAAAAAGTCATTTTTTGGGGTGTACAGACACCATCTGTTTGTTCTTGGGTGTGGCGTAAACTGCTTAAGCTAAGGCGTTAGGTACACCATTATATCATGCATGTGATAGATGTTGGGGAAAATACGAGTTTTTGGTTTGATTTTTGGCAACTTATAGGCCCTCCACACCAGAAGTTCAGTGGGAAATTTCTCCATCCTCTTGGTCTAATTGTAAAGGGTCTAAAGTAGCTCAATTTATTAAATGTAGGGATTGGCAATGGCCTCAAGGTAAAAAGTTTAATCTCAAGGTGAGAAGGTTGAACTTGGCTACTCCAATATGCTTTGTTCCTCTTCCTGATAGCTCTGATTCTATCTACTGGACTACCAGTACACCTGTTCAGTTTCTTTGAAATCAGCGATAGAACACTCGTGTCTTGAGATGCCCAGGCAGTAAAGTTGAACGGTACCAGTTGGTGTGAAGCACAGGTTTTGTTCTCAAATTTTCTTCATCCTGTGGCTTGCATGTAAGAAGAAGCTGTTGACCAGAGACAGGCTAAGGAGTTGGTATATTGCTGCACCCTCTAATTGTGTTTCATGTGGTGATTGAGGCTGAAACCATTAATCATCCTTTCTGTGTGTAATGTCTTGCAGAAAGTACCGGCCTTTTGTTTTACTTATTGCGTTGCAAGTGCTTGGCCTGATGAGCTACATTGGATGTGTCACCATTGGAAGGGCAAGTGTTTTTGCTGTCAATTTGAAGAGGCTAATGCTAGCTGTTACAGTCTATCAACTTTGGCGAATGAGGAATGAGGTAATAAATTCGGCATCGTTCTCCCTCAACTTGTGCTGTTGTAGCTGGAATTGTAGGCATAGTTTAGATTGGCTGTGAGTATTTGGAGAGATGTTCCTTGTACAAAAGAAAATCGGGATTTAGCATTGGGGTTTGTAACATGGGATTTTTTGAGCATGATTTTTTTAAAAAAATAAAAATATCTGTTTTGGTGGGATTTGTTCAGCATGATTTAGGGAGGGGGGAGGGGGGGGGGGGGGGGAGGGGACACATTGTATTAGTAAATCTGTTGGTATATTACATTGTTAGAGAGATATTTGTTACAATTTATTCTGATGTGGTATGTTTGAAGATTAAATGATGATGAAATTTGTTTAGCCATGTACGAGACAAGGAAGGTTTGGTTTTAATATAAATCTTTCCTACAAAACCGAATGTGCGGTGGAAAGCATGAGATGTTAAAGCAGGTTGCTCTATCCAGCTCAATGTAAATGTCGAGTTGACCTCAAGTTGTTTGGGTTTTTATACAAATTCTATTTTATACTTAGAATTGGTTGAGCTTCAAAACTAATGAGCATAAAGCTTTTGTTTTTGTCTGGTTTGGTTAAATTTATGAACCAATCTTGAAATGGGGAGCTCGATTGAAAGATTAAGCATTGATTTTTATCTTCTAGCTCTAATTACAATTTTTTTGGATGAGGTTCAAAGGTTAAAAAAAGTAACTTAATTTTGTCTTGTAGCCCTACACTTTTTTTTTTTTTTTGGGATGCTAAGAGATATATGACCGTATTGATAAATTAAACCTAAACGGAATATTTGTACACTATTATGTCATTTAGGGTTATTCAAAAAGAATTGAAAGGGTGGGTAACCAAGAAAATCGAATTGGTCCAAACCCAAAAATAGGGTACCAATTCATAAATTTAAAAATGGGTAGGTTATATGAACCTACTTGAGAAATTATGTTAGGGTATGGTTTTCAATTTTAAAAAATGGGGTTGTTACTTGAGCCTACTCGCATATATGGAAGATTGGTTAAAATAATCAGTATCCAAACCTCAACCCAAAATTATTTAGTCATTTAATAATAATTTAAATTATGAACCACATGCCATTATACATTTTTTTTGTCATAACTTATGAACTTATATATTTAACCCTATCTTCCATTTCTTTTGTCCATTTCCTATCTTCTTTGCCACTAATTTCATTTACTCTATTACTCTATTTTTTCTCTTTGTTCAAAATTCCTTTTCATTTCTCATAAATTCTATCCCCTTCACCGCGCTATTTATTTTGTTTTTAATATTTAGACCATGCATTTTTTATTGTAAAGCAACCTGTCATCCTTAATAAAAATGAATTAATAGTTTTCAAGAAGTAGAAAAAAATGAAAATGTTTGGAATATTTTATGTTTTAATTATCTATTGTCTTTTGATTTTCTATTTTGTTGGTGGTTTTTTTAGAGTTATAGGATTAAATACTTTTATTAATTTGGACAACTATTATATTATTTTCTTTGTTAATCTAATTTTGTTTTTCTTTTTTCCTACAAGTACAAGAGGGTTAGGTTACCCTGTATACCTGACCCTATCCTGCAAGTTAATCAATTAGCAGTTAATCGATTGAATAGAATTAGGGTATAAAATACAATTTTACCAAATTGCTATTTGCGGTTAGAGTCGGTGAAATTGTCAATGGACACGTGACCCGATCCATGAAAACCTCTCCTGGTAAGTGATCTGCGGGGAAGTTGAGAGGATAAGGATGAACACACAAAATAACAAGTGACCTAGAATGACATAGAATAAGCTAGCTTATTTACTCTGATTTCCTTCTAAATATTGGTCTTCTAGCTTAACCATTGACACTTATTACGTTCAATAATGATCAATTGATCAGGTATGCATAATGTTAACCATTACGTAAATGAAAAACCCTTTGAGTTATTGTGAACTAAGACAAATGAAAAAAGAAAATTAAATGTTATTTACAAAATATGCAAGTCCAAGTTTACAGTTTTTAATCATACAATCTTCATAGTCATAAATCATGTCATAAACAATATTGAAAACTACCTTTCACATAAGAAAAAAGAAGAAATGTTCTTGAATTTGATCTATAGATTAATCAACCCATTTTAAGTGTACTAGTTACAATTTTAGTCCCTATGCGCAAATCTAGTTTCCAATCTATTTATCAAAGCAAATGTAATCCCCAATCTATCTAATTTTGCGTAAAATTGGGTAAGTGATAGATTTCGTTCAATTTTCTAACAGAATCATTACACGTGCAGTCACATGACTTCACTTAACAACTTTTCCCCTTTTTTTCTTTTAAATCAGAAAACCCATCCAAAACTTAACTATTCATTTTGCTTTTTACCTCTTGTTAATTAAATAGACTAAACAAAAAGAGGAAAAACGAAAAACTATTTTCTTCACAAACAAGAGAGAAACCCTAAGATCCAGAGATAGAGGACATTGCTGCAAATCAATGAAAAACCCTTGAAGCTCTTGTTGAGATTGTTGGCAAGGTGGAGCTGCGAAGGAGAAATGTCGATGAGGCCTAAAGAATTGAACAAAGCCCCACCTTCGAACTATTTCTCTTTTTTCTTTTAAATTAGAAAACCCATCCAAAACTTAACTACTCTTTTTTATTTTTACCTCTTGTTAATTAAATACACTAAACCAAAAGAGGGAAAATGAAAAACTATCATTTTCTTCACAAATGAGATAGAAACCCTAAGATCCAGAAATAGAGGACATTACTGCAAATCAATGAAAAACCCTTGAAGATCTTGCTAAAATTGTTGGCGGGGTGGTGTTGCGAAGGAGAAGTGTTGATGAGTGATTAGCATTTATTTTGCCTATTTTTAGTTAGGTTTTAGGGTAAATTTTTGGTATGTTTTAAGTTAAAATGGAAGAATTGAATTCCTTTATAAGTTGTTTTTAATACAAGTAGTGTTTCTTAACCACAACATGCAAAAGTCTGGATTAATATGCAAATTTGTGTTGTTTTTATAGGTTTTGGTATCCTTTGAAATGATTCATCTTAAGAAGAGTTTGATAGTTTTGACACATCTTGGTATTTTGGTAATATCTTGAATTACAAGTATCGGATTGAGATGATTCCTAATCCATTTAGAAGCTAAGACATATGTATCTCTACAATTCTTGTGAGACATCAAAATACAGTTCATTGATTTTCCTAGCCAAAATTCAAAATACAGTTGAAAAAATTTATGTCAAAAGATAAAATAAAGCATCAACCAGTTAAGGGTATTTTAGTCATTCATTAGACTATAGAGATTCAAATAAGCTTATTCTTGATGCATTGAAAAGCTAATTCAAAGAGCTATAACTTTCATATTTGTGCAAGAGCTAATTCGGCTTCCATCATCAAGAAAATTGCAGTTGAAGTTGGTCCAAAAATAAAGCAAAGTTGAGATTTGAGCAAAAAGTGCAAAATTGAAGAACATGAAGAACTGCGAGGCGATCCGTGAGGTATATCCCTAAGAAGCTTCTACAAGTTGATTCTGCAACTTGTATTCGTTTCACACTACGTTATGGACTAATTTTTCTGATAAAATCTGGCTGGTTCTAGCTAAATTTGAGTTGGAAAAGTGAAGAACAACTTTAGGACCACATTATAAGCTCATTTTCTCATCCAAAAATATCTATAAATACCCCTTATATCTCATTCATTTGAGCACCTTTAGCATCTTGTACCACCTCGTTGTAAGAAGTAGAATAGAGTAGAAGTAGAGATAGAAATAGTTTAGCTCTAGTTTCATATTGAGAGTTTCTTTCTTAGTTTAAGAGTTTTGAGAGGAAGATGAAAACACCCTTATACCAAATTTATTTGAGAGATCAACTTGTGAAGGAATTCAAAAATTCAAACTTGAAGATATTGAATAAGAATTCTTCTTCCTAAACTTTGTTTCTTGTTCTTATTTGTCATACTTTATTACAAGTTTGTTTCATACTTAGATGTTCTTAATATGATGTTGAGCTAAGTTTTTTCATATTCTAGAGTGAAGATGAACTTCTTGTAGTTTTGATTGGAAATAGTTAGGAGATGATCATGCTTTTTCATGATTTGTTAGTTTGAGAACTTGTGCTTATGCTTTCGAATTGTTTGGCCATCAACTATGAATGATTTAATAATTGTTGAGCAATGAAAGTTACCTTGAAATAGATCTAAGTTCTTAAACATTAGTCTTATTCTTACGAAAGTAGTGAATAATAGTTTGTTGGATTCATAAAATAACTTCATTGAATTTATTTAACTTGTTTCTTATATTTTCTCTATGAACTTAGGTGAAGGATGATTCAAAAAATTAAAGAAATTGGCAATAGTAATTTTTAGAGGAATTAGCCAAGGCAGTTTCTCTTAAGAAAGCCCATTGGCGAAAGTAAGGACATACATTTGGAAGTTATTCTTTGATAATTCATTGAATCATAAGCATAATCATTTTAACTAATTTCTAATCTTGATATAACAAAGGATTCTAATCCCTAAGATCTTCTCACTTAATTTTTAAACAATTCTAATCTAATTTGTCTTTACTTTTATTTATTTATTTTTACAACATATCTCCTATATGGTTGGTTTTACCACCTAATGGCCAGTTTTATATTATGATTTATGTCATATGGCCGATTATACCGCCTACACTAAGATTTTCCATGGGTGTTTGTACCACTTAGTTAACTTTCTTTGTTTTTACTTCCTTAACTTTGATTGTTTAGGTAATAAAGCAAGTAATTAAATTCAAGTGATTGCTACATTCTAAATTCTTCTGGGATCGACGCTTATTATCCATATATTCAATAAATGATCCATGCACTTGCGGAAATAGGGTGATAAGGTTTTAAAATTCGCAGTGAGTGAAAAGACCCTATCAAGTTTTTAGCACCGTTGCCGAGGGTCCAACACTAGAGTTAAAGCAAGATTTATTAATCTAGATTTTGTTACATTATCTTTATTTTGCTAATCTTATATTTTGCATCTTTTAGTTGTTAATTTTGGCTATTTCTAAGTACTAAATTCTTCATCAAAGGCACAATTTACCTTCAAGAATTAAATACGGCGAGCAAAGGAAGAAGACACACCCAACAAGAGTAAATTGAGATGGAAAGTCTAGGTAAAACTCCCGTCGAAATAGAGCAGCAAAGGCCAAAACCTTTGAGGGATTATGCCTTGTCAAAGGAATCGAGAGCACAAATTAATATTGTAAGGCCAGCAATTACTGCAAGCAACTTTGAAATCAAACTCTCGTTCATCCAAATGGTTCAACAAAGTTAATTTGGAGGAAATGCAACAGCGGATCCGAATACTCATCTAGCTAATTTCATGGATTTATATGGCACAATCAAAATAAATGGAGTAAGTGATGATACAATTAAGTTAAAGTTATTTCCTTTTTCACTTTGTGATAAAAGCGAAAGTATGACTTAATTCTTATCCACCTAATACTTTCACTTCTTGGGGTGAGTTGACAAAAGCATTCTTGAATAAATATTTTCCTCCCAAAAAAATAGTTAAATTTCGCATGAATATCACAGGTTTTACTCAACATGAAGGTGAGTCATTATATGAAGTTTAGGAGAGATTTAAAGATCTTCAAATAAGATATCTCCACCATGGCCTTCCCGATTGGTTGGTTGTTCAAACTTTCTATAATAAACTCAACTATCCAACCAAAATCAACATAGATGTCGCCGTCGGTAGAGGTTTAATGGGAAAATCAACCTAGGATGCTCGATCTTTGACAGAAGAAATATCCTCTGACAACTATCAATGGACAAATGAAAGAAATAAGTCAAGAAGAGTGGCATGTATGTATCAAATTGACACACTCAACTTTTTAAGTGCTAAATTAGAAAATATATTTAATTCTCGAATGGATAACATTGAGAAGTCGTTAAGTAAAGAAGGGAGAAATTGGTCAAATTCTCATGTAAGTGTTGCATACTGTTCAACATGTGGCGGTGATCATGATAGTGCTATTTGTTTTCATGTGGAGCAAATTTATAGTGTTAACAACTACAATTGGCCACTTCAAAATAATTCTTTTTCAAACACTTACAATCCCGATTGGAAGAATCATCCTAATTTAGGGTGGAGAGACCAATCAAATTCACAAAAACCTATCAATCCACCTGATTTTTCAACAAGGCCACTTGAGCCAATCAATAATTTAGGGTGGAGAGACCAATCAAATTCACAAAAACTTATCAATCCACCTGATTTTTCAACAAGGCCACTTGAGCCATGTATTTCCACTTTGGACGTCAATTTTGCAAAACGTGTTCGTGAAACAAAAGAAAGATTTGATGATGTTAAAATAAGCATGAACAATATGATGCCCATGATTAGGAATATGCAAGGCCAAATAGGTAATATTGTTAATTCCATTAATTTGAGATAATTGGACAAATTTCCAAGTAAAATTGAGGTGAATCCTAAAGAACATGTGAATGCAATCACTTTTTGTAGTGGTAAACAACTAGAGGATAATCACTATGGTAAAAGTGGTAAAATTGATAAAAATGGGGATAATAATGAACAAGAAGATGATGCCTTCTTCTCATAAGAATGCTACTAACTCCGTTCCACATAAGTCAATACTTCTTCGTAGAACAGCCAACAAAAATTTTTTTTTTTCCTAACACCACCAACTCTAAGGTAACCATTCCGGTAAGATGATGGAGCTTGATAATAACATTGCAGGAGCAGTAATAATTGGACCCTTTAGTCCTGAATAGTTAGTTAGCCGAGGAGTTTAATGGATGTTATAGGGTTGATTAGGTCAGGTGCATTCTATTCGGGTGCCTTTAATGTTACAGGCCATTTTGTAGTTCCGCAGTCATTTTTGCACAATATGTCAAAATTATCCTTCTCAGGTCCTAATGCAATCTAGACTTTGGAGGAGTAGTTTTGTCATTTTAACATAAATTTGTTGCGAAAATAAAATATGGGTTGCGGCGTTATAGTTTGCCCTTCTGTTGAAGTGAGCTGAAAACGTGCTTTTAATTAGCTGAAGCCGTGATTTGGAAGAAAGAAGTTAAGAAGAAGGCGCAGGTCGTAAGACACGTTTTTGTTGTGTCTCTTTGGCGGTGCTTTTAATTAGCTAAAGGCGTGATTTGGAAAAAAAGGAGTCAAGGTCTCAAGTAGGGGTGTATTCGAGCCGAGTCGAACTCGAGTACCGCTATACTCGAGCTCGACTCGGCTATAATATAATTATACTCGAGCTCGATCGAGTCGGAGAATCACAGCTCGAGCTCGAGCTCGATCGAGTCCTTAAAATACTCGAGCTCGACTCGATAAGGGTACTCACCGGTAAATTTTCAGAATTTATTTACCTATATTAGTAATTTTATATATATATTTTTTTAAATTTTTTTATGTGATACTCGATAGAGCTCGTCGAACTCTCGAGTATCAAATTTCTGAGCTCGAGCTCGACTCGATAGCTCTAACGAGCAGCTCGAGATCGAGCTCGAGCTCGAGCTTCTGATCGAGTACATATCGAGTTCGAGTCGAGTAGCTATCAGCTCCACCCCTAGTCTCAAGTCACAATATTTCCGTTTACCTTTGTTAGAGCATCCAGTTGGCATAGCTCTATTTGGCCATTTGTCGTTTTGCATTTTCCGGTCTTGTATTCACGTTTTGACCATTTTGTTTTAGAGTAAAGAATTGCTCTGTTGAGCTTTCTTTCTCATTTGTTGTTGTTCCCCAAGTCTCATTCCATCTTCCTCCTTAATGTACCATCTCCTACCCTGTCATCCACTTATTAACAGTATCAATGGGATTCTTGAGGTTCTGCACTCAATTCTCTTAATTCCTCTTACATATTAATGGGATTCTCGAGTTTCTGGGCACAATTTTCTTATTGCTTTTCTGGTATTTGAATTGGGTTTCCCAATTTTATCCATCAGGGCCTAGGCCACATTACATATTTGTGCTTCGGACCATTAATGATGTTATAAGAATATATAGAAAATAAAACTGACTTGGGGTGTTCAATGGCTGTGATCGATAATTTGATTTAAAAAAAATAACTTTTTCAATAAGACCACCATCTTGTTATCGTCCAAATTTTGTTTTGATAAATCAGATATCGGGAATTGAATTTTAACTAAATAACTGCAAACATTCAAATTTTAAAATGTAAGCTAAAAATATTGATTTTTTTCTATTCATCAAATTAAAATTAGAGCCTATCTAACGAGTACCAATTGAACACCTGTCAAGATAAAATTATGTGCCAATTTGGCTGAATACCAAGCCAACTACTTTTGTGTACGCAGCATAAAATTATGGTTACATGTGTAATTGTAACGTCTGACGATAACAAAAGTTTCTTTGCTGAATTGAGCTTCAAGTTGGCATTTTTTTTTTCCCTTTTTGCTTTCTGTAATTAAAACGTAATAACTCGCGACAAAGGTTGCTGGCTCCGGCTGATTTGGTAGCATGATAAAGATTCACACCAACACATTTCTTGAACCTTAACGAGAACAACTTCATTTTTGGTGTCGTATGAGGGAGGAACGGAATAGTAGTATTTTTTACAAAATTCTTAACATGTCTTTTTTTTTGTTTCGAAACATTAGGCTACTTGCATTGATTTATAATGAGAGAATACACTTCGAACAAAGGCCCGAAAATCTGTACAACTCGTGTTCAAAGACACGGAGGAAACATAATTTCCTCATCCATCAAAATGCCTAAGGCATATGAGCTAACATTAGCACAAAGATCATTATCATCATTACTAACTAAGCAAAAAGTGCACATTCGAAACAAAGTCTTGACATGTCACTAATAGAATAATCGTGTCAACACATCAGTGTTTGTGTCAATCCATTTTTGACATAAATTATTTCTTTATCTTGTTTCAGTCAAGTCTTGTTCTTTTTTCTTTTTTTTTTGTTTTGGTATTTGCGTCTTGTCCACTTACCGTGTCAAAAATTGCAATCCCTGATTTTCTTCCATGTCTCATGCTAAGCATAAGCAAAAATCTGTGATCATCAGAAGGAACAAATTTTGCTATTTCTGCTTGATTTGTGCTCCAGTGTAACAGCTTCAGTCTCTTTTTTTTTTTTTTTCTCTTTTTCCCCCACACCAAACTTTTCAGGCGTCATTCATGCGCGAGAGTTGGTGTCACCCCAAGACAAATGCCACAGGTAGTGATGCCGGCATGATGGCGTCAGCTTCCACAAACAGAAAAGAGTCTAATTTTAATCCACCACTCATAAAGGGGATTGCACGCTCTAACCTTAAAAGAAGAAGCATCCAATTGACCCTTCAGACACATGGGGTCAGTATTACAAATCACAATCTATTTTACTCCAACTCTACCACCACCTCCACCTGCTCACTCTTCTGTTTTTCCATAAAATCACAGTACCTGATAGAGCTGGAAAGTTGGACAATCTTAACTGCTGGTTCAATTTTATAGTGAGCAACTTTCTGACTCTAATTATTCTTACAACTGTCCTTCAACAACAGTCCTAGGGCCAAGGCCATGCCAAGAAAAAAGAAAGGAAGAAAGAAAGAAAGAAGGAAAGGAAATTAAAGAAAAATGATGCATAGTTATTTACCTTACAGATGAATTTCACCACAACTTGCTTTACAAAAGGAAGTGAAAGTCAATATTTGTATAAATAAGAAAACGAGTATTATCTTCTAACGTCTACACTTGTAAGTTACTAGGGTTTTTGGGCTTTCTCCTAGAGAATTATTACTTGGCTAAAGGAATTTCATGCTTTTTTTTTTCGTTCTATTATTTGATTACCGTTTTTGTAGAGAGTCTCTCGATAGAAACAATATAGAGAAAACTATTGTTCTTTTCAATCGAGGATGAAACGTAGAGAAAACTGTTGTTTCTTTCCATTAGAGGATTTAATTCATGGAATCAGGAATAGTAGGGAGATAAGGTTAGGAGACACGTTGGGAAGCAAAATCACTTTAAGAGTTAAACGATTATAATCTTTATTTAAAAGATAATGAGCTGTTTATTTATTTTACTTTATTTGGTAATGAGATAATTAGTTACAATTGAATGGGAATAAATTAAAAACCAGCCAAAACAAAAGCAACGATGAAGGGGCAACTAGACAAGTGTGCTTTTAGGCTGTTTCTGAGTCTGTGAATCGAAGGCATGGCAGCATGCCAACTTTTCTTCCACTCATTTCTATTGCTTCCACCCGAAAATAAGACCCCTAAACTAAAGTACCAGAGCTGCCCCCCACGAAAATATGCACTGCTGTTATAATCCAATCTTGAAATGAAAATTTGCCATCTCGTTTTCCTTGTTTATCTTTTCTTCCATGCCTATTGTGACTCTGATGTTCTCGTTGGCTACCATGTAACACTGGCTATACCTCCAGCATACAGCAGCGGATTCGTGGGGAGAGCTTTCATTATGGAAACTGACCAAACCGAGCCCAACTTTAGAACTGCAGTCAGTGTTGAAGCTCTGGATGACAAGTACGCGTGTTCACTAGATATCTTCCTAGGAAATGTTAAGGTATGGAGTTCTGGCCATTTCTCTCGATTCTACACAGCAGACAAATGCATGCTCGAGCTCACAGAGGATGGAGATCTGCAATTGAAAGGTCAGAAAGAAATAATTGGATGGAGGAGTGGAACATCTGGACAAGGCGTCCAGGTAAATATTGCAAAGCAGATCCTTACTTACCTAGGTGATTGTGCTTACTTGATCTCTTCTTTGAAAAAATGTGTGCTCATTCTTTAATCTTGATATACTACTATCTGATTGATGTTCCATCAAATTCTGTATTTCTGTAGAGGCTGCACTTGCTAGAGACAGGTAATCTCATTTTAGTAGATCCTCTGAACTTGATTAAGTGGCAAACTTTCAATTTCCCAACTGATGTAATGCTTCAGGGGCAAAGGCTAAGTTCAAGGACTCGGCTAACGTCTTTCATCAGCAACAACTCGAGTTTATTCTATTCGTTTGAAATTCAGTATGATAAGATTGTACTGTATTTGAATTCTGGCAAGTGGAAGTATTCTTATTGGGAATTTAAGCCGTACCCTTATGGTGAGAAAAACATTACATATATAGAATTGACTTCCAAAGCGCTTGAAATATTCAATGGTAAGTTCCAGAAAGTGGCTCAGATTACCTCAGAACAGCCTCAGCCCGTGAGGTTTCTAGCACTGGGAAATTCCACTGGTAATCTAGGGCTCTACTATTACTCAGCTGAGAGACAAATGTTCCAAGCTTCCTATCAAGCACTCAATGGGACATGTGATCTTCCTTTGGCTTGCAATCCATATGGAATTTGTACATTCTCCAACGCCTGCTCTTGCATTCGACTAATGACAAAAGGTATCGGGTCACTTCCAGATTGCAGTACTGATGGCATATCTGAAGGGCTGTGTGGAAGGAACCAGGCAGAGATGGTTGAGCTGCAAGGCGTTACGAGCATTCTGAGGCAGGGAACCCCTAGCGAGGTCAATATCAGCAAAGACGCATGTGCAAATCTGTGTTTGGATAACTGTACTTGTGTTGCAGCATTATACATCTCGTCAGCTGAAGCTGATGCAAACTTGCAGCAATGTTTTCTCTATGGATTGGTTAGGGGAGTTAAGGAGATCCAGAGGGGAAGCACAGGGAGTTATTGGGTTAAAATGCCGAAGGGAAGTCGAGATCAGGTCCATGGCAAGAGTTCTGGATTGAAGAAATGGAGTGTAATTGTGATAGGAGTGGTTGATGGTTTTATCATTTTTATTGTTTTGGCTGGCATTGGATATTATATAATTCAGAAGAGAAGACAAACCTCATTGAATACCAGGCACACCCCTTAATTATTCTTTTTCCTCCAATTTTATTCAAAAATTCCAGCTGACTAGTAGCAAGAGGTCCCTTTGCATAGTAGGAAACTCACCCTTCTTTTATTTGGACAGGCTAGACTCACTATTGCATTGAGACACTATAATATACCCAAAAGTTCAACTCTAGCATAATTCTATTCAAGAGTCATACACTTCATATTGAAAATTTCGAATTACAAGTCTTGTAATTCAAGAATAGTAAAATTCTTTGTCAGTTTTCTATTGTCATACATGTAACGTAATAAGAGCAAGTAAAAATAAAATAGTGTGGCTTTGCGAGTTGGTTATATCGACCTCTAGACAAACAGTTGAAGGATCCAATCATCCACAGGAAGCCAGCCGAAAGATTGACACTGACACAAAGGATGAAAAAACACTAAAAAAATGAAACAACTAGAAACAACAAACAAAATAAGAAAAGGGAATTCCCATACACTTAATAACCAATTCCCACAACACACCTTTGGGATTAGTAGAAGCACAAAGAAACACATGTTATACACACTGTTTATCCGTGTCTTATCAGGAGAAGCGAGGACAGGAAACTTGCTAGTCACCTGTCTGATAGCATATGGATTGATGTAATTCAAAAGAACCGTCTGGCCCAAATATAAGCCAACCGGAAAGAAAAAGAGGTGTCAGGCCCAGTTTCCCCTATTACAATGTTAAGTTCTTGATCCAAATCTAATTTTTGTATTTGATTATACAATTATTAGAGTCTAATTGATACATCATTAGTTTTATATGTAATGAAGTAGGGATATAAAGGAGTAAAGGCGTGAAGTGGCAACAAAGGAAAGCGCGATCAAGCAGAGAGGAAAGAAGAGAAGACGCGGATTGAAGAATTCAGACAGCAAGTGGGCACGAAGTAAATAAAGGCGTGATAACAAAAAGGGAGAAGGCGCCAGGAGACCGCAAAGGCGCGAGCAAGAAAGCACGCTCATTCTGGGTTCACGTCCTTCTTGCTGCAAGTGGACAGGAGAATCTAGAAGATTCACTCACACGCAATTTCTATGTCATTAGCTAGTGGGCAAGTTAGTTAGGATAGATTACTATAAATATTACGATCATGCAATTGTTATTGGTAGAGAAAATTCCTGAATTGTAATCAGAAGGAGAATATCCTTTCTGTTATCCTTTCTTTAAGTTCTTCCTCCATTCTTTCTCATCTTCGTCTTTTCCCGCCAATTTCTTTTTCTATAAGCAAGTTGAAGTTATTCAATAAAAGTTCAATGGTTCCTGGAATTCATTCAGCTTGAGTATAATTCGTGTTCTTATCATTTGAGTACATTTCAGATACATTCCTCACCAAACACCATTTTTAGGTTCTGTACCACAACAGTGGTATCAGAGCCAGGTTGCGAGCCATAGGGATGACAAAAAACCAGGATGAAAATCTGAGAAGAGAGGTCGTGGAATTAGGGAGTGTGGTCAGGACCTTTACCAACAAAAGTGAGGGAGTAGAACAGGCCATGAGGACAATGGAGTTTAGACAGGATGCTACTGAAAAGCTACTGAAAGGATTGGATCAGAAATATGAGGGCTTGATGAACATGATGGCTCAGTTGGTGGCCAAGATCAGTGACCAGGGAAAGGAACCAGAAGGCAGTAGCAGCTCAAAAAAGGAAGATCGATCAAATGAATCCAGGATGGAGCCACCAAAAGAAGCAGGTAGTAGGAGAGAGGCCAGAGTCCATGGTAGATTGCCAAAAATGGATCTGCCAATTTTTGATGGAGACAATCCAAGGGAGTGGATCAGGAAGGCTAACAAGTATTTCAAACTACATGAGATAGAGGAGGATTTGAGGGCTGAGGTTGCTGAACTCTATTTCAGAGACAGAGCAGACATCTGGTTCCATGGAGTTTTTCATGGAAGGGAGGCTATTCCCTGGTCAGAATTATCCACTGCTCTATGCATCAGATTTGGAGAGGGAAGTCCAGAAGAGGCCATCGAAGAATTCAATAAGCTGGTGCAGGCAGGATCTGTGGCTGAATACTTGGAGAAATTCGAGATGCTCAAAGCCCTGGTAATGCCTTCTCTGCCTCACTTGTCTGATTCATATTATAAGGCATGTTTTATGAGTGGATTCAAAGAGGAAATAGTCAATATGGTGAAAATATCTAAACCTGAAACCTTAGCTGTTGCCATTGAAATAGCAAAACTCCAAGAAAAGAACCTCAAAGCAATCCAAAAAATGCAGAAACCTGTCAATACCAGTTTCAATAGCCAAAAAATCCACAGCAAAACTACACCCCACACCAAATGGAACCAAAACTACCCCAAACACACCAACAAACCCCCTGATCAGTACACTTCCAACCAGAACCTATTTAAAAAAATAACCCCCACAGAATACAATCACAGGAGGGAAAAGGGGCTATGTTATAGATGTGCAGAACCTTATACCTTGGGGCATGTTTGCAAACAAGCCCATGCACATTTACTGTTGGCTGATGAGGATGAAGACATGGAGAAGGGTAGGGAACCAGAGGAGGAAGTTTTCTGTGACTGCATTAATGGAGGTCTGGCAGGGGAACACATAGAAGTATCAATTCATGCCCTGGCAGGAGGAGCAAGGCACAAAACGATAAGGCTGAGGGGTCATGTTAAGGGAAGGTAAGTCACTGCACTGATTGATAGTGGCAGTACCCATTGCTTCTTGGATGAGCAGCTGGCAAAGGAGTTGAAACTGTGTACACAGGGGCCAACTTTAATAGTCAATGTGGCTAATGGTGAGAAGGTGGACTCCAAGGGACTGGATAAGCCTATGCAGTGGGAGATGCAGGGGCATCAGTTCCAACATACCTTCAACACTTTGAGGTTGGGGGGATGTGACATGATACTGGGGGTGGATTGGTTGGCCAAACACAGCCCTATAGAGTTCAATTTCATGGAACTCAGTATGAAGATCCTCAAGGGGAAGCAAGAAATAATACTGATAGGGGAAGACAGCAGCACCAAGTTGGAGATACTCAAAGGAGGCAGGCTAGCAAAATGGCTAAGGAAGCAGGAATATGGGGTAGTAGCACAACTGGTGACAGTGGGGAAGGAGGAAAGACCAGGACAGATACCCATTGAAATCAACCATGTGCTAGATCAATACAAGGACGTCTTTGAAGAACCAAAAGGAATGCCTCCAACAAGGAGCCATGATCACCAGATTGTCCTCAAGGAGGGAGCCAGGCCCTTCCAGGTGAGACCATACAGGTGCCCCTACGTGCAGAAGTCAGAAATTGAGAAATTGGTGAAGGAAATGCTGGAGCTGGGCATCATACAACCCAGCAGCAGCCCATTTGCTTCCCCAGTGCTACTGGTTAAGAAAAAAGATGGGACATGGAGGTTCTGTGTAGACTACAGGCAGTTGAATGAGCTGACAGTGAAGAACAAATTCCCCATGCCCCTGATTGAAGAGTTAATAGATGAACTGCATGGGGCCAAGTATTTCACAAAAATAGATCTGAGGGCAGGATACTTTCAAATCAGGGTCAAAGTGGAAGACATACCAAAAACAGCTTTCAGGACTCATCAAGGACTCTATGAATTCAAGGTCATGCCATTTGGCTTGACCAATGCACCTGCAACCTTCCAGAGCCTGATGAATCAGGTCTTCCAGGAACAGATGAGGAAATATGTGTTGGTGTTCTTTGATGATATTCTGGTCTACAGCCCCACACTGGAGACACATGTGAAGCATGTGACTGAGGTAATGAGTATTCTGAGGCAACACCAGTTATTTGCCAAAATGAGTAAATGTTCTTTTGCTCAGCTACAGGTGGAATATTTAGGACACATCATATCAGCAGAGGGAGTACAGGCTGACCCTGAGAAGATAGAAGGCATGAAAAACTGGACGAGACCAACCAACATCAAGCAGCTAAGGGGATTTTTGGGCCTAACAGGGTACTATAGGAGATTTGTCAAAGGGTATGGGGCTATAACCAGACCCCTGACAGACCTGCTCAAGAAGGACAACTTCCACTGGAGTGAAGACACAGAGCAGGCTTTCCAGCAACTGAAAGAGGCCATGTGTAGCACCCCAGTTCTAGCAGTACCTGACTTCACCCAGCCATTCATTATTGAGACTGATGCATGCTACACTGGTATAGGAGCTGTGCTAATGCAGAATAGAAGACATATCTCCTACCTCAGTCAAGCTCTGGGACAGAAAAACATGGGGTTATCAATCTACGAAAAAGAACTACTGGCCTTGGTGACAGCTGTGACCAAATGGAGACACTACTTAGAAGGACACCATTTCATCATACATACTGACCATCAAAGCCTGAAGTATCTCCTGGAGCAGAGGATCACTACCCCACTCCAACAGAAATGGCTCACTAAATTGTTGGGGTTGAGCTACGAGATCCATTACAAAAAAGGTAAGGATAACCTGGCTGCTGATGCACTGTCTAGACAGGGCAGGGAAGAAATAGGGGAGTGCACAGCTATATCATGTGCAGTGCCAACCTGGGTACAGGAGGTAATAGAGAGTTACAAGGGGGATGAATGGACTCAGAAGACCATAGCTCTGGTGTTATTAACCCCCACACTAGCACCTGACTACTCATACCAGGATGGCATTCTCAGGTTCAAGAAGAGGCTAGTAGTAGGGGGACAAGGTGATACCAGGAGGAAGTTAATCACTGCACTACACGATTCCCAAGTTGGAGGACACTCAGGCATTCAGGCCAGCTACATGAGGGCCAAACAGCTATTTTATTGGCCAGGAATGTACCAGGAAATCAAGAAGGCAGTCCTAGAATGTGATACCTGCAGAAAATGTAAAGATGAACATGTGGCTTACCCAGGATTGCTGCAACCACTTCCTATTCCCCAGCACTCATGGAGCCACATTTCTATGGATTTTGTTGAAGGACTACCCCAATCAGAAGGAAGGAATACTATTATGGTGGTGGTAGATAGGTTTACCAAGTATGCACACTTTATCAGTTTATCCCATCCTTTTGATGCTCCAAAAGTGGCCAGACTCTTCATTGACTACATCAGTAAACTACATGGCATTCCCTAAAGCATGCTCTCAGACAGAGACAGGATTTTTGTCAGTAAATTCTGGGAAGAACTATTCAGTTCATTGGGGGCCAAATTGAACTACAGCACAGCTTATCACCCTCAGACTGATGGCCAGACTGAGAGGGTGAACTAGGTGCTCGAAATGTACCTCAGGTGCTTGACTCATTTGGAACCAAAAAAGTGGAATCAGTGGTTATCTCTGGCAGAATGGTGGTACAACACTTCTCACCACACTGCCATCTAAATGACTCCTTTTGAGGCTCTATATGGTCTAGCCCCTCCCCAATTGGCTCTGGGACCTTACCCGCAATCCAGGGTAGCTGCAGTAGGAGAATACCTCAGAGAGAGGCAACAAATGGATAACATGCTGAAACAGAATTTGAAGCAGGCTCAAGAGAGAATGAAAAGGTATGCTGATGAGAAGAGGAGTGAACGAGAATTTAGTAAAGGAGATTGGGTGTATCTACGGTTGCAACCCTATAGACAGAGCTCTGTGGCCCTGAGAGGGAACACCAAGTTATCAGCAAGGTACTTTGGCCCTTACAAAGTGGAGGAAAGAATAGGAAATGTAGCTTATAGACTGGAACTACCAAGCTCTTCAAAGGTACACCCTGTCTTCCATGTGTCGTTGCTCAAAAGAAAGGTGGGAGACAAGATCACCCCCACCCTCCATTTACCAGAAACAAATGAAAAGGGTCATTGGAGAGTGGAGCCTATTGCCATACTGGATAGGAAAATGGTGAAGAAAAAAAATGCAGCTGCCACTCAGTGGCTAGTCCACTGGTGGGGTACGGACCCTGCAGAAGCTACATGGGAGGATGCTGAGGAGATCGAAAGACAATTCCCTACCTTCCAACCTTGAGGTCAAGGTTTGTTGTGGAGGGGAAGGTATTGTAATGAAGTAGGGATATAAAGGAGTAAAGGCGTGAAGTGGCAACAAAGGAAAGCGCGATCAAGCAGAGAGGAAAGAAGAGAAGACGCGGATTGAAGAATTCAGACAGCAAGTGGGCACGAAGTAAATAAAGGCGTGATAACAAAAAGGGAGAAGGCGCCAGGAGACCGCAAAGGCGCGAGCAAGAAAGCACGCTCATTCTGGGTTCACGTCCTTCTTGCTGCAAGTGGACAGGAGAATCTAGAAGATTCACTCACACGCAATTTCTATGTCATTAGCTAGTGGGCAAGTTAGTTAGGATAGATTACTATAAATATTACGATCATGCAATTGTTATTGGTAGAGAAAATTCCTGAATTGTAATCAGAAGGAGAATATCCTTTCTGTTATCCTTTCTTTAAGTTCTTCCTGCATTCTTTCTCATCTTCTTCTTTTCCCGCCAATTTCTTTTTCTATAAGCAAGTTGAAGTTATTCAATAAAAGTTCAATGGTTCCTGGAATTCATTCAGCTTGAGTATAATTCGTGTTCTTATCATTTGAGTACATTTCAGATACATTCCTCACCAAACACCATTTTTAGGTTCTGTACCACAACAGTGGTATCAGAGCTGTGTTGCGAGCCATAGGGATGACAAAAAACCAGGATGAAAATCTGAGAAGAGAGGTCGTGGAATTAGGGAGTGAATGATGGTATAGAATAGTCATTAAAGTTTTTATTCTCCATGGAGTGCTCCAACAGTTACGACTAGTGTTAGTGTTATTTTGTGTGCTTGCTCCAATAAAGTATGGGTGAGGCTGAATGTGTATTGGTTAAGAGCTAGTAGTTGAATAAAACTCAAAGTAGAATTCATGGAATCAATAATATTAATAGAAGAGGATTTGAAGAATTTGCAGAATGCTAGGTTTATGATGTGAGGCCTGTCAAACCCTACAATTGGATCATAGAGTCTCACTCATGAAGAAGGATTTCTCAATATAATAAACCACTTAATAAATAGAGTTCATACCAAAGTTTGACCAGTCTGTGGAGACTAAAATACCATAAAAGTTAGGTATTCAAAATACGTAGAAAATTAGAACAAAAAATCCCAATAATTGTTCTCTATGATTAAATTAGGCTAAATCTATTTTTTTTTGGAAATTTTCTAATCATGTAACCCTACTAATTAAGACTCTTAAAATTAAACCCTGAGCTGAAAATTTAGAATATGTTCTTTGTGGGAAAATTGACTTTTTATCCATTAAGAACTTGACCTTGAAACTATTTTTATTGAATCCAAATTGAGGGGAGGAGATACTTCCTTATTTATGCGTAATATCTTAAGTAAATGGACATGTAAAAGTTCGAGACATTTATTTAAATAACATTACATAGAAATACACAGAAATAAGTCCTGAATGCTGATAGGTTGAACTACTTGTGGCCTAAATACAGTTTACTCAAACATGGAGTACCCAATTACAATTGGGCAAAGCCTCTTACCACATGCCCAAGACACATGTCTTTCATCTACCACGTGTCAAGACACGTGGCACTTTGTCTACCATATGTCACCTTGTGATGACAAGTGTCAACTAGCACGACACATTTCACATACTGAGGTGGCACGTGTCATCACCTCTCTCTTGTGGCACTAACTCGTCTTCTTTACAAACAACTATAAATAGCCCCCCTTCTCATTCATATGTCAAAATTTAGGAGTACTTACTTGCACTCACAAGAGAGTAAAAAAGTAAGTTCAAAAGAGAAAGGATACAGTGAAGAGTGTCCTAAAAGAGAAGAAGATAAGACAATAATAAGAAAATAGTGTCAGAAAAGGTGAGCCTTATCTAACACCAAGAATATCTAAAGTCAGTGCCATTTACATGCATGTAGATATATGTTATGCCTATATAAATACTATAATTCTCAAATATTGTTTTATTAAAAGCATATAGTTTTAGATCTACACTCCATATAGTAATTATGCTAGATCGATGCTAAAACCGAACGAAGTTAAATTAAAATTACTACTCATGTGCATCTAAATACTACCATAATGCATGCCTTTATTTTATTTAACTGATGAATGATCATATATGATTAATGTGCGACTATTATATTAAACACATGATGATTGTACTTGATCATTGAATTAGTCTACAAGTGAATTGAATCATTTGCCGATTGTATTCTTTACCACATCGGGAAATGTTCATGAATTTGTCATGTCAAAGAGTGAATCGTGATCGCATGTGTTTGACCGTATCAATTGTGTACTTTATCACACTGGTACAAGTAATTATGCCAGTATTGTGCCTTGATCCGTCAAGCAAGCAAGAGTTATGTCGAACGTCATTGCACACATTGGTGCCAATGCAATACTTGGATAGGAGGTTGTCCACTTATTAGATCAAGAGTAAAAGGTACTTTTAGAACTGACTTATTGATTAGGAGTAGGAGGTTGAACTCGTAATGGTAGTATAAGGTGAAACAGGATTGCCACCAACAATCAATGTCGTATCCTTTATTGTATTATGATTTATTTATTTTTTCTTTGCTTGTTGAGTATAATTTATATTAGGTCTATCTATGCATCTAAAACTTAAGCCCAGGGGTCTCATTAAACTGTGTAGCTCACCCCCAACATAAATAGATTTTGCACATGCTGATTTGGTTGCTGAGGTGCCATATGAGTGACCTATCAATGATTAGACCGAATTTTTGTTAGAATCTTCATGTAAAAAGACTAGAAGTGAAGTGATTTTTGTTTTTCTATTGCGATGTGTTGTAATTTTTAATTTCACTGTAAAATTCAATAAAAGAAATTGTGCTTCGATAAGTAGATTAGTGAGCACTGACATGATTTAGGCAATCTACTACCAATAAAACCTTGTTAAGGGGTGGAGTCGAGTGTGACGAGACTAATAGTATTGGAACAGATGCCATTCAATTGAATGATAAACACTAGAAATTTGATATGATGTTTCAATTTAATACTAGAAATCACCTAAGAGTTTTAAACTCAAGTCATCCGTAGTTAAAACTCTATCCAAATTATAAATTTATCCAATTAATAAATGAAGAAAATGGTTGAAGAGACATGTCCTAAATTTAGTACTCTACAAACACCTTGTCAAGTACATAGCTTCTTATCACCTTCCCTTTCTTTTGTATTAAGCATCCTTGCCTAAGATAGTATTAAGTCCTAATAAATTGCTCTCTCAAATCAGCTAAGTTAATGGAAAAGCTTATTTACAGCCACAATTGTTTGGATTATTATTTTTAGGAGTTGTTGCAGAAAAATGTATTGTAGAGATTTGATGTATATGAGGTAAAAAAAGTGATTGGCAAATGTATTCATGGGAACGTAATAATTTTTCTATCGAAAACCACAATCCAAAAAATAAAAAGCTATAGTATATTGAAACAGGCACTCGGAGTCAAAAAAACATTAAAAAACATAAACAAACAAAGGCATAACTAGCCTATGTTTAAAATCACATTTCCATCAGTTTTAATAGAACAATCATCATCAGTAGTTTCAAACACTTGTGCACTATCACTTAGTGCCATTTCTTAGTTATTGTAACTCATAACAATTTTCTTTATTGAGATTACACCAAAACTATTTGTCGGCCTAATATGTCATCTAAAATAGCTTAAAGTACTACACTCAAAGATCTCCAATTGCACAAAAATAATTTAGTCCCATTGCCTTCATGCTGAACTTACAAGACACGTATACTAGATGACATTTAGAATACATTACTTGTGAAAACAATGGAGTAAATTATAAGAAAGATGAAATCAGTATATGAGTGTTCAAAATTCATTAAGAGTGAACTAAAAAGGTACGTATCGAATGCATCTCTTATCACTCCTCTACCCTATACGTACTAAGTATGAGACATCGCTGTCTCTCAAGACTTACTCAAAAAAAATACAAGGCTATATTCATAATTGAACATTACCTTACTAGATAATAATGACATTACTTATAGTGTGGAAAATGTCTAAAATTAGAAATAACATAAACATCTAGTTGAGCTTACATGCTCAAAACAACTAATGGAAACACAAACCAGAGAGCATTTAATATTCTAGAATAGTCGACTTCATAATTATCAAATTCTAAAATAAACATCTATTTCCTTGAAACTGAACATTCTAATAGAAATCATTTTCCAGTTCGTCGATGTTAACTTCCTCTTAGTTCTCGAGGTCTACAAGAAAATACAAAAAAAAAAAAAGGAGTAGTTTGAGTAACGAACACTCAGCACTCTCAACAGGTAGCACCTACACCCTTGCTAGGTCATGTAGATATAATATGATATATTTTAAAAGTATTAGTACACTTATCACATCCATGGTAATTAAAAATCCTAACAAAAGCTTGTTACACATAATATTCTTGAATGGTAATGTAAACTTGTTGTTCATGGCATAACATAGTCAAACTTAAAAAATCTTAGAAGTGTAAAACATTTCATACTGGCTCATAAACAAGTACATGTAATATCCAAATTCTAAGTACTCAATTTAAAGAATAAACCCTTTCCAGGAGGGCAATCAAGAGGTTTTTGGATTACTGCTTGACCAAATAACATAATATGTGTTAATCAGCCAAACACATAACTACCATAACCATCCATAAACATATCAAGACTATAATTCCTACTATCCATTTCATGACCATTTAGAATTTTGCATAACATAAGCTCATCTCACACATCACATGCATATTTCTTTCCATGTGGTAAATCATACCACTCATTTCATATTTCATTGACAGGTGCCAAACCTGTGCAATAATAAATACCTACTCGAGAAAAATACAGATTTTGTATATAGCGGTGAGCAGGGTCGAATCCACAGGGACTGGGGATAATTCGTTTCTTCTAGAGTTCAAAGTATAGGGGGTTTTAGGATTAAATGCTAACTAAACAATTTAACTGCAGAAAATAATTAATTAAAAGAAATAATTAGGAGAGTTCTAGCCAAGGGTACACTTCAGAAATGGTTCATGCACTGATCATTGATGCAGAAATAATTCCAACATTTATCAACAGATCAGTTATAGTTGTCATGCACGCGATAAACAACCAACCTTTCCTTAATTTCTCGATAGCTAAGGTACGACCGTTAGCTATTTCTCTAACCCAAAAACAACCCTAGGTACGACCGTAGGATTTAATTTCTAGATTGCATTAATAATTAGAAAGGCCCAATCCTAACTAACAAACACGCTAAGAGGGTTTGTTTAAGTTAGATCGTATGTTTCCCTGACATAAACCCAATTACGCCAGTTGCTACTGGGATAGAGGTAACGAACAATTACGGATTCAATTACCCCTATTTAGCAAAATAGCCTATATGAATAATTAATTATTGTGCACTAATCAATCATACACAAGAGTTATAACAATTAAAAGCAGGAATCATATAAATACCAATAAATGAGAAAGCGATTAAAATAAATACGATCTCACAGTAATTGCAGAACCAAATCTTCAGTTGTCCCTTGACTAGAAATAAGAGGCTAGTTCTCCATTAATGGAGAACCAACCTATTCGAAGTTTACAATTGCTGTCTCCCAAATTCCGTCCAAAGAAGAAAAGTAAAAGAGACGAAAAAATAAAAACCAAAGCAATTCTCCTTTTCAAAGTCGGCCAAAGGAGACAAAAGTCGAGAGCAAGTCTAGTGCCCTCACATCTCTTATTGTTTCCTCCTCGGAGTCAAACAGGGGCCCTGGCCAAGTAGCAATCCCGCGGGATCCGGCTTTCTTTCCTCTTATTTGCTTTGTTTCCTATCAAGTACTAATACCTTGGCCTCCACTAACTAAAGGCTTGCAAAAGAATAGAACTCCAATTCTAATTGAAAAAGGGAAACCTTCTAAAACATAATACTAATTATTCCCTAATAAAACATCTTATAAAAGGTGGCAGTTTCCTAATTTTCAACCAATGCTCCACGTAGACTCCATCTCGAATTGGAACACTTGCGCTTGACAATCAACTCCAAGAAAATTACCTCTTTTTAGCACTTTTTACTCCAACGCCCTACAGTTAGCACCAAAATAAAATATCAGTAGAATCCACCCAATTAATGAAGATATTTAGTCAAATAATTGTGCAATAATGCCCAAAATACCCCACTAAAATGCACCCTATCAATCTCCCCCACACCTAGACTATGCTTGCCCTCAAGCATAATTAACTCAGAAGTACAATCAAGATACGAAGCAATTCACAGTAGTTCATACCAAGAATGGCATTCCAAATTCCCCAATAACCTCGTCGAAATCAGAATCTACCAAATCAACAATTCTCGCAGTTTAAAGTGCACTCATTCACTCCAAAGTGTATATGAAATGTATATAAGATGGCTCTCAAATCAACACAATAGAATGACACTACCATAAGCTTGCTCATATATCATATCGCCACCACTTACTTATGGATTTAAATGCAACAATCAAGGGACTTTGCAAGGTTGTAATGGGGTTAGGGTGAGAAGGTAGGATAGAAAGGAATCAAAAGGGTGTAAAAGTATAAAGAAAGTGTTCAGAAACTCATTACACAGATTCTTGCACATTGGGAACTTCAAGGCACCTCAACCATCCCTCAAGCGAAGTAAAAATTGGCACTTGCCACAACCTTCGATTTTTCTTTCTCCTCTTTCCATTCATCTACTTCCCCTCTTGCTTTTTTTCCTTCTTTTCTCTTTTTTTTTTCTTTTGCTTGTTTTTTTTCAATAACTCCCAACCAGCACCATAAAAATCAACTTTACTTGTTGATTTCCCGCACTTTGTCTTCTTTTCACATTTCATATTTTTCTTTTTTTTTCATAGATAGGTGTAATGCCTCTTAAATAATACTCCAAAATTCTGTATAATGAAGTCAAAGCACTTCTTCACACGAGGTTCAAAAAGAGAGTCTAAAAAAAAGTTTTATGGCTAAAAACTAGGGTCTCAAGCGAAGAATAAGAGTTAAGGCTCAACTTGGCTTTCTAGTGGTAAATAATCCAAGGGTTGGTTTTAAAAAAGTCCAAAAATGGCTCATTCCTAGGTGCCCTATCATTTCAATGCATTAAACTCATTTAAATGTGGTCTTGACATGCATAACCGAGCAAGTTCTAGAATGACAAACCATGTGCAATAACCACTCACACAAACGAAAAATTAGGCCCAAAAATTGCACAAGTGATCAAATTGAAGTCAAGTCCAGCATATTCATCAATTAATTTAATATCAAGAAAAATAGAACACCCCATGGCATGAACTTACTGCTTATACTCACATCTCAATTGCATTCATCACAATTTAAAGAAGAGAGCTACTAAGGCAAGGAAAATGCACATAAAACAGCTCAAAACACAACTAATGCATAATTAACCCTCCCCCACACCTAAACCTTTCATTGTCCTCAATGGAAGCGGATAAAGATGAAAATAAAGCGATAAATGCAACAACACTTCCCTTAATACGGCGGAGGGCAGAGGTGAACTAAGGTTGTGGAGGGCACGGTGGGCGGAAACCCACGTGGTGGAGGTATTGTGCTAAATTCTGAGCCATGCCGGCCATTTGACGCTCCATCCGCTCCATACGAGTGTCGATGTGCTGCATCTGGAATTGAAGGGCTGCAACCTGGCTATCGGCGGAGGAAGACGGTGGAAGCGCCGAAGAGGACGGTCCGGGGCCCTCCCGGCCCAGTTGAGGGGGCAGGTCCACTCAAGGGGACCATAGGCTGTGGGGTGGAGGAGGAAGGTTTGTTCTTGCCTTTAGCTTTTGGTTTAGTCATTTGGTCTGCTGGACAAGGAAGATGTGCTAGGAATATGTGAACAGGTAGTCGACAAGGTAGGGTTTACCAATTATAGCTCCCAAACACCAACAATCAGGGAAATAAGTAGCAAGCTTCCAAAATTAATTAAACAGATGAAAACAGCAAAAATTCCCCCAAAAACTAATTAAACATGCAATCAGAGCAAAATTCTTCCCCCAAAAATCACTGGTCGAGCACAAAATTTGACAAATAATCAGCAATCAACCACAGAACAAATTGCAGCACCCAAACAAGCACAAAATTTTCCGTCCTCAGCTAGCAAATAAAAAATCTGGCCTCAGCTAAGAAATTAAAATCTGGCATCAGCTAATAGAAACTAATAATCTGGCCTCAGCTACTCAGTGACAGAAGATTAAAGAAAGAGATCACCGAAGGGGAGAACAGCAAGTAGTGGGTATGGTGGTGTAGGGACAGAGGCAGCAACGGAATAGGATGAAGGCACCGCGAGTGCGTCGCACGCGTTTGGACAGGCGCGCTGAGGTTCGCTCGCCGCTGGGTTGGTGCGTGCTGGAGGAGCTGCGCGCAGCAGTGGTTGCGCGCCTGCTGGTTGGCGCAGGTGTGCGCTGCCGAGTGGGCTAGGCTCAGCTTTTGCGCGAGCTTGTTGGCTGCGACGGCGACTGGAGCTGCGCCTGGAGCCGCGTGCGCTGAAGAGGCGAGCTGGAGGGTGGCGCCTGGTCGTGCGCCTGCTGGGGACCGCGAGCGGCGGTCCTCGGGCTGGGCTCTACTGGAGACGCGCGGCTGGGCGAAGAAGACGCGCGGGCTGAAGGGAGGCGGTATTTCGGCCCTTTTTTTTTTTTTTTTTTTTATCCTTTAGCGTGACCACCTAGCTTGGGCACGCCTAACTGCTACAGAGTCTTCTGTCCGCGGACGAAAATTTTCTTCCCTTAAACGTGACCACCTGGCGTGGACACGCTTAACTGCTATAGAGTCTTCTGGTCGTCGCATTCCAACTCCATTCGTTAGACGTGACCACCTAGCGTGGGCACGTCTAACTGCCAACTCCCTGCCACCAAACATCAAACGATTAAATGACACTAACACTCAACTAAAACTTCAAAAATGTATGAAAACTGAAACAAATAGTCTTGGATTGCCTCCCAAGTAGCGCCTTTCTTTAATGTCTTTGGCTAGACATGGCTGAGACCCTCAGGCAAGATAAAGTGGATCTTGGAAGTGTACAACTTCTACTTCTTCAACAGAGAATCCCTCATAATAAGGCTTCAGACGATGGCCATTCACCACGAACTTTTTCTCCGTTTTTAAACTTTGGATCTCCACTGAACCATAATGAAACACATTAGAAACGACAAATCGACCAATCCAACGAGAACGTAACTTACCAGGAAAAAGTTTAAGCCTCGAGTGATACAAGAGGGCTTTTTGCCCCACTACAAAAGACTTCCCCGCAACTTGCTGATCGTAGAAGATTTTACTCTTTTCCTTATAGATCGTGGCATTCTCATACGCTTCATTTCTTATCTCCTCCAGCTCTTGTAGCTGCAATTTTCTTTGGACCCCTGCTTCGTCTAATCCCATGTTACACTGCTTCACTGCCCAAAACGCCTTGTGTTCGAACTCCACGGGAAGATGGCAAGCCTTACCGAAGACAAGTCTATACGGGGACATCCCAATCGACGTCTTATACGCGGTGCGGTACGCCCACAGTGCATCTTCTAACTTTAAACTCCAATCCTTCCTATCTGGGCGCACCATCTTCTCCAAAATTGATTTGATTTCCCTGTTTGACATTTCGGCTTGACCGTTTGCCTGCGGGTGATACGGTGTGGATACCTTATGGAGCACACCGTATTTTCGGAACAAGGCAGTGATAGTCTTGTTACAGAAATGTGTCCCTCTATCACTTACCACAGCTCTTGGCATTCCAAAGCGGACAAAAATATTAGATCTTAAAAACTCTGCAACCACTCTAGAATCGTTAGTACGGGTGGCTTTGGCTTCCACCCACTTAGAGACATAATCAACCGCAAGTAAGATATACAAGAAACCAAAAGATGATGGGAAAGGACCCATAAAATCTATCCCCCAAACTTTTTTTCCCTTTTCTTTTTTTTTCTCTTTCTTTTTCGTTTTCGTTTTCTTTTTCTTTCTTTCCTTTTTCTTTTCTTTCCTCTCTTCTTTTTCTTCTTCCTTCCCCTTCCCCCTTCCCTCCCCCGTTACCTCTGCCTCCCCAGCAGCCATGGCCCTACCCATTTTTTTTCTTTTCTTTCTTTTTCTCTTTCTTTATTTTTTTTTCTTTCCTCTCTTCTTCTTCTTCCTTCCCCCTCCCTCTTCCCTCCCCCGCCACCTCTGTCTCCCACAAGAACCAGCAACCTGCACGCCCAAAGTTTTTTCTTTTTCTCTTCCCCTCTTCTCTGTCTCTGCTCACCTCTCCCTCCCGAAGTCAGAGAACCAGCACCCAAGCCCTTTTCAATTTTTTTTTTTTGCTTTTTCTCTCCCCCTCTTCTCCATCTCCCTCTCCCCCTTTGCCCAATCTGGTCGCGTGACCAGAGGGTGGCCAGGAAGGGGAGGGGAGGGGGAGAAGAGGGTGAGAGGGGAGGGAAGAAGAGAGGGAGGGAGAAAGGAAGGAAAAAAAAGGAAACGTCGGCGCCGGAAGCGGCGGCGGAGGTGGTGGCCGGCAATGAAGGTGTGGTGGATTGGGATGGGGGAGAAAAAAGAAGAAAAGAGAGAGTTTTTTGTGTATTAGATATTTTTGAAGTGTATAGGTTAAAAATTTTGATAAGTTTTTTTGGGTTCCTGTAGTTAAAGTTGCTAAAAAACTAGTAGCAAACAAACTAGCCAAAAAACTTGGGTTCCAAATAGGCCCTAAATAAGAGTCCTAAATATAAATGTGGTAACTTTAATTCTTTGGGCATAATACACAAATTTTGTTTCATCTGCTTAGAAGACTTAATAGGTCCAATAAGCATTTTAGCCCAATGTAAATTTTTTTGTTTATAATTGATTTTAAATTGACCAATAGTGGCGTAATAGACATTTAGTTCAAATAGTCCTTTATTTAATCTTAACCTTGAAAGAAGATCCAGCCCATAAATACTATACAAACACCTTGTCAAGTGCATACCTTTCTATTACGTTCTCTTTCTCTTGCATTAAGCATCGCTGCCTAAGACAATGGAATTCCTATTAAATTACTCACTTAAATCGATTAAGTTAATGGAAAACCTTATTTACAGCCACAAACTGAAAATTTGGTAAATGTAGCAGTGTAAACAAATTCTTTTAATAAGTATGACTCAACCTCAATTATATCAACCAAAAAATGAAAGCAACAATATATTGAAACAGGCACTCAAAGTCAAAAACACATTAAGAAACTAGGGCATCAAAGTGATTAAAAAAACAAAGGCATAACTGATATATGTTTAAACTCACATCTCCACCTGTTTTATACATAACAACATCATCAGTAGTTTCAAGGACTTGCGCACCATTGCACAGTGTCATTTCTCTGTTATTGCAACTTAGAACAATTTGTTTTATTGTGATTATACAAAAATTGTTCCTTGGCCTAATATACCATTTAAAATAGCTTAAAGTACTAAATTCAAAGATCTTTAATTGCACAAAAATGATTTAGTCCCATTGCCTTCATACTAAACTTGCAAGACGTGTATACTAGATGACCTTTAAGAGTACATTACTTATGAAATCAATTGAGTAAACTATAAGAAAGATGAAACTAGTATATGAGTTTCAAAAATACAATAAGAGCAAACCAAACAGGTATCTACCTAATGCTTCTCTTGTCACAGATCTAGCCTGCACGTGTCAGGTACAAGATATCCGTTGTATCCTCAAGATTCACTCGAGAAATACAAGACTACATTCGTAATTGAACAATACTACAGTACTAAATAACAGTGAAATTATTTATAATGTGGAAGATGATTTTTTAATATTAAATATCTAGTTGAGCTCACATGCTCAGACAGATAACAAGTATTTAATATTTAACAAATAGTCAACTTCATAATTATCAAATTTTAAACCAAATACCTATTTCCTTGAAACTAAACATTCTAATAGAAATCATCTTCCATTCCTTGACGTAAACTACCTCATAGTCCTCAAGTACAAGAAAATAAAAAAAAATGGATTGAGTGATAAATATTCAACAGGTAGCACCTACACCTTTGCTGGATCATGCAATTGTACTATAATATATTTTGGTAGTATTTGTACACATATCACATGCATAGTTATTCAAAATCGTAACCAAACTTGTTACATAAAATATTAGTGAGTGGCAATTTTAAACATGTTACTCACGGCATTTCATATCAACTTATAAACAAGTACATGTAATATCTAGTTTATGAGTGAGATCAAGAGGTTTTTGGACTATCACTTGATCATAAATCCTAACGTGAGTCAATCAGCCTAGCACAATGACTATCATGATTGTCCATAAACATATCAGGATTATAGCCCCTCTCGTTCATTTCATGCCTATTTAGAGCTTTGCGTATCATAAGCACATTTAACATATCACATGCATATTTCTTTTCATTTGATAAACATGCCACTCATTTTATATTTCACAGCATAGAAGAGTATTTCAAGTAAGCATACATGATCCATTTTACATATAACAAAGTAATACTTTTGTTTGAGAAAAACTTATATTCAACATTTCGAAGAGACAAAGAGGCAAGCACCACCTATCTCAGACTGTTGATGTGAAAAGATCTTAATGCGTTTCATTGATTTCGTTCCTATAAGCACATGTATACCTTAATCAGTATGTATTCTATACTCTTAAAGTACATGTTTCTATTCTGAATAACCCTAAAATTCATGTTTGGAAGTTCTACAAACTGCTTCAAAAGTTTGCCAAAATTGAAAGTTTTATATTTTTAGAAAGTTTCCTTTTATGAAAGGTTGTTTTAACTTAATTACCCAATAATTAATTTTCTATTTTTGAATAAATGGGCCAACATTCATTTGGGCCGGATTTAGGTTCGTGCTTGGTTCTAAGACTAAGATAATCTATTAGTTGATTTTTTTTTAAAATTTAAACTTGGGTTTAGAAGTTAATTTGAGCTTATAGAAGTTATTCTTGGCTCAATTTGCTAATACTAGGCTAATTGAATAGTTTTGCTAAAAGAAGCATTGAGCTTGATCCATTAAAAGAAGATTTATGACGATTAAAAGTAAACTGTATTTGTGCCTTATTATTTTATGACTAAATATGAGGCCGAAATATAAATGCTACAACTTTTAATCTGTGAGTCTAATAAACAAATTTTATGTTCATTTTCTTAGAAGACTAAATAGGCCCAATAAGAATTTTGGGCCAATGTAAAATTTTCTGGTTATAACTGGTTCCAAATTGACCCATAGTGGCCCAATAGATATATAGTTTGTATGGCTTTTATTTAATCGTAGCCTTGAAAGAAGAATCAATTCGTAAATATTTGGCCCAAGTTTTAAAGTTTTTAACCCATTTACAAAAACTCAATAACTAACTTGACCAATTTAACTTAAAACAATCCAACCAATTTGACTAAAATAACTCGATCCATTACAAAATGAGTTTATTTTTCCCCAAATCAGAAAACGCTAAATTCTAACGCTAATTCTGCGAACCATAGCCCCATCATTAACACCTTAATCAGCAACATCATTTTCAACGTCATCATCATCTCTATCGCTAGCAGCAAAAGCTGCTAGTGTGACGCCCCCACTTCTCCCAAGGGCGAACCCAAGGGTATCGGCGGGACGCCTGCCCAACTCTCGCCAGGACTCGGTACAATCCATATTTCAAAAACTCGAAATACTTTAAATAACTTCAATACATAATTAAAGTACTCCAAAATATCTCACACTTACATTAGGTTAACTTTCAAACTTAAATACAACCCAACGGAATATGTACTACAACTATCCGCTATAGTACAACTTAAGATCTTCAAAAGAAAGCAATCTAGTACTATTCTCGGGCACTCTTGGTTTCGAACCCTGTAAAAGAAATCCACAACGTGGAATGAGCTACACAGCCCAGTGAGGTTCCAAGACACTCTAGCAGTTCTATTAAATCAAGTAAAGGGAACATACCACATGTATGGTTCAGGGTTGCACGTTGACATAAGTACATGAGACAATTATCATTCTACGAGTAATTTGAGCACATTACAGGTATAGCACATTTGCATGAAACGATTATCATTATGTGAAATAAACACACATTGAAGGATATGGTGTTCCATTGGAACTATTTCGGTCAACTGCACCTTATAACTTCCGGTCCCCACGGTACTGTCTGGCCATCGCCTTATCCCTCCAGTGGTAATACTCAAGTATACCGAAACGGTGGCCCAGGGTTCCAACCTACCCGACCGAGCCCAGTCCTGGCTCAAGTAGGTCAGTAACCAAGGGCAGGGTCCAAGTTCAGCTTAGAGTTTACAACATGCACAAGTAATCAAATAACTTGGCGAACAGTAAAAATTTATTCTTTTCGTAGGTCGAGTGAGATAAAGTACATACTCGCCTTAAAATGGTGGACAATTTCATATGAGCAATTACTAGCAACAATTAATACATAAACACGTATGCAATATTTGATAATTTCATGTGAACATGTAATTTATGGTAATTAAGTAATCAAGTAAGTACGTAGTCAAATAGATTAGAAAACGGTAAGTAAACACGGTTAACGGTAAATGGTAAATGGTAAACGGTAGTAATTACGGTTAATTGGTAGACATATGTCATTTTTAATAGGCCGCCTTTGGCCGTGTCCCACTATTACCATGTAAGAGTCGAGGAGATTCACTTCAATCGACTTGTGTTGCCATAGCATAATGTCCCACTATTACCATGTAAGAGTCGAGGATATTCACTCCAATCGACTTGTGCTGCCATAGCATAATTAATCATTTAAACACATCACGTAAATATGCTCTTTAAGCATTTCATGTCGAGTAATTGAAATATATGCACTTCAAGTATTTCATGTTGAGTAATTCAAGTATACCTTACTTAAATATGCATAAGTGTGGTAAATACTTAACATGTAGCACTTAACACTTAATGATCATGGGATAAGCATGTCATGGACTTTTCAAATTACGTACTCCTCTATGGAACGCCCACCTATTCCAAGTGTTTAGGCGTCTGCTTCGAGTTCCTCTTGAAGGTCCCCTTGAGCGCCTAAGAAAATAACCATTAACTATTATACACTATCACTTAGAATTCCCTATTTATCGAGAAGATTGTACTAGTGTTCACTCTAAGGAGAATTCATAAATTGAGCCTTAGTCATTCATAATCGAGGCTCGGAAGTGGCGTTCAAAAACACAAGAGAAATCTGATTTTCGCCTTTGAAATCAAGTGTAAAATGGTCTAGCAATATCGGAGGAAAGTGGAGAGTTTGAAACCCTCAATTTCCTTTAAGTTCAGAAATTTCAGATTCGACAAGCAAACTTTGAAAAATCAGATCTCACTCTCTACGAGTCCAAAATTGAAAAACTTGGTACCGTTGGAAACTAAATCCAAAGTACTAAAAGTTTCTAGAAGATACTTTTCCATGATTCCAAATAGATGACATTCAAAAGTTGGTTCAAAGTTACTGCTTTAGAATACCAAGACAGTTTCAAGGTTGGTTTTTGGGTAACTTTGGAAATTCGGTAAAATTCACACGTTACAAACTAGCCTCCAAAATTTGTAAATTAATTAGAGTTACAATCAAAGTTTAAAACAAAACAAGCGGAGCAAGAATCGGAGTTTTGAGCACCAAGATATGGTAGCTCAAAGTTAGTGAAAATGTGAAACTGTTAAGTAAATTCCAGGTTTAATTCACAACTTTGGGACTTTGATTGAACATCGAAATGGACTCGGAATGGCACCAAATTTGGCAGTATTATCCTACCATATAAGGGCTATTCCTCTACTAAATTTTGTAGGAAAATTCATTCGGAAAGTTGATTAAAGAAATCACTAAAGTCCCAAGAAGTTCCTCGGCAAATCTGCCTTGGACTTCCATTTTTCCGTTTTCAAAACGTTTGGCCAATAAAACACCTCAAACATGGTTCATTTCAGTAGATAATGTCTAAGATATGTCCAAGGTACATTTGATAGGTGATTAACACCAAAAATTTCGGATAACAAACCCCAAACTAAGATTAGTTAAGGATCAGTCCAAAATGAAGAATTTCATAACTGAGTCAGTTTCAAACTTTGGCCACAACTCACTCAATTCAACTCAGAATTGAGCGTGGTTGATGGAATTAGAAAAAAAATTCACAAAGCTACAATTTCTCAGAAGAAACCATTTTCGAAATCTGTCCACAACTAGCCCCAATTTGAGCATCAAGTTGTAGTTCCTGTTCTGCCTTCTAGTGAACCCGAGAAACAGAACAGTCAAGTTCAAATGAGTGGTACGGTTTGCTCGGGTGGAATAAGAATGCGTATTTTATACCATTGGAAATCTGGGGATGTCTAGTTTCTAGTGCCACAAACGGCACTCGATTCCGACATCGGAGTAAAAAGATATAGCTGAAACAAAATGACTGCCTGGGCAATCCGGGAAAATTTTCCAGATTTGGTGAACTTTGGAATTCAACACATTTGACCAACCAAATCATGTTATTTTTCAATGAAACTTTTTACACACTCACTATAACATATAAAAAACATAAACAAGCCATTAGAACCTCAAAAATTTGCACTAAAGTGCTCGAATATAGCAGGGGCAAAATGGTCACTTTTGGTCATTGCACCATCCTTAAGTTTCTATCAACAACCCAACATTATTTCACTAATTTAAGCACCAAAATAACATTAATAACATCATCATTCACCAAATCAGTCCATCCATCAAATGTGGGAGTTCATAGAGCCCACACAACCATTTTTTCAACATAAACAAGCTACCCACATGCATACATAAGTTTAGATGTGCAATAGAACTTCCATAATTCAAGATTATCGAGGTTGATCGTGACTTACTTCGCTAGATGAACAAGACAGAAATTTTCGGCCCTTCCTTTGCCCAAGAAAACCGTGGAAAGCAGCCCCCTTTTGTAGCTTAATGTGGTCTCTAAGTGATTAACTAAGTGTTGTTAAAATTTGGAGTGAAATGGTGAAGGATTTGTGCAAGAAATGAAGAAGAAATGGATGAAGAAAGTTTGGTTCTTGGCTCTTGGTATTGCACGGCTGATAAGAGCTGGAGAGAGAGGGATTTTGATCTGAAATGAGGCTTCCAAAGGAAACTTTAATGTGTGGCTACAATTCACTCGAAAGTCAACTCTCTCTCCCGCGCGCACGAGCGTTTCGTGTTCGATTTCTCTCGCGTTTGTTTCACTAGTGCACTAAACCTCTAATGCACTTGTTTTCATGTTAATATTATTCACTAGTCTAGAATAATTTCTCAAATCTCCAATTTACCGCTCCGCCTCGATATACGTGAACTTTCAATTTTCGTGCGGTACGGCGAAATCTCCAAGAATTCTTATAACGATAACTTCACTAACTAATATTTGATTACTTAAATATAAAAATATCTATTTTAAAACTAATGTACGTATCTCTAATTTTTTTCCAAGCTCACTGTATCCTCAAATCGGTTATCGTTCCAAACGCACGTGCACTATTTTCACTTAACGGCTTCCAAAATTTAATTTTTGAAACGAGACACTTTAAAAATATAACAAAGGTATAGATTCATGAAATTAGGTCTAAAGAGGTTAGAAAATAATATTCGAAGAAAACAGGAGGGCAAATAATTAATTAAGCCATAAAAATAGAATTATAAGTGAGAAAAATTCGGGTCCTCACAGCTAGCCTGTGAAGCAACAATAGTAGCGGTAGCTGCTTTTGAAACCACTTGCTACTTGGTGGCTATGGCATTTAGCAGCCACAGCTACTATAGCTTGGCTGGCAGTTCTTGGAACAAGAGTCGTTGGCCTTCTACTGATAATGTTGAGGGAGGTGGAAGGTCACTAAAGCCTCTTTCTTCTTCTATGTTCTGCTGTTTTTTTTCTCTCTCTATTTTTTTTAGAATCACCCCAACATTAACATGCCCATTTTGTTATGGCCCTAGGCTTCAATTTCTTTATAGTTTGACCTCAAAAAGTCTTAAAATTGAAAACTTTCTTAGTTTCTTTTATAAACTCATCAACAATGAGTTTACCAATTAATCCAACAATAATTCCTATGCTAGATATGAATTTTCCTATAATTTTAATGGTCAAAAGATATACAAACATAATCTATTACGTTCAACAAAATAACAAGCTTGAAATTGACTAACCTAAGAAAAAGAGCATTTAATAATTTGTTGAAGATTTACCTGTTTAGGTGTGTGTAGATGATTGCTTTATGTGAGTCTTCAATTAATCGCATCTCTCTTCTCCTTTTTATTACTTTTAGTTCTGATAGAGGAAGAAAAGAAATTGAAAAGTGTCATAGGTTATTCCTAGTGGCTCGATAATGTACTACTTTATAGAAGTTAACTGCTAGTAACTAACCTATTTCACTCACACACTAACACATGCTCTTTACCCATTAGTACTAAATCTTTGTTAGTTAAGAGATAATACGTAAAAATTCACTAATCCACTTCTAAGTCTAAGAATTTTATTGTGACTACAATTTAACCTCTTCTTATTTACTAACATACTTTACTTTTACTATTTATGAAATAAATAAATAGATAGATAGAAATTTTACGAATATTACATTCTATCTCGTTAAATAAAGTTTCATCCTCAAAACATAATATCTTGTTCAAACAGGTATGGGTATTGTTTTCTTCCATTGCATCTTAGGGCGTATGATTTGTCCACTATACTTTGACATAGGGTATTGCCCTTCTTCTCAAAACCTGATCTTTGCAATCCATGATCCTTAGTGGAACTTTTTCCACCAACAAGTTTTCCTTTACTTCAATGGTTTGGTCTTCTAACATATGAATTGGGTTGGATACATACTTCCTTAGTTATGAGATATGAAAAATGATGTACACCCTTGACAGGGAAGGCAAAAAGGCCAATCAATAAGCTAGAGTCCCAATTCATTGTGAGGCTCCCACATAGCTAGAAATCAACTTACCACTCTTCCCAAACCTCATCATCACTGTAGTCGGGGATATTTTAAAGTATCTTTTTTCTCTTGATTGAAATTCTAGTGGTCTCCCTTTTAAATCCATTGAGCTTTTGCTTAGATTCTAAGCTATTTAAGCTTTTTGCAAGTGACCTTGACCTTTTCGAGGGTTCTTTCAACTAAATCAGGGCTGTTAGTCCCACAGACAACCAAGAGGGGGGGGTGAATTGGTTTGATTAAAATCTTAACCAAGTTTATGCACTTTTTCGTTAATGAAAATTTACCTTCCTTTTTAGTAATGATCAACCAAGTAGATTAGAAGACAATAGCAATATTGATCGGAGAAGCAAGTATAGATAAGCAATGAAGATTTTATTAAACAGAAATGTAAAATGGAGAAACAAACCAAGTGTCTACCAAGCTTTACCCAAACTTGAAGACCAAACACAAGGAAGAGCAACTTCTCTTTGATGAAAGTCGATCAACTAGATGTACAATGGAGGGAGCACTTCCTCCTTGCCCTAAGCCTCACTTAGTCAAGCCAAGAAGTTTTACAATCACTCAGAAAACCCTCAACAGAGCTACACTAAAGATCCTTTCACTCACAAAAGAAAAGCTCAACAGAAATTCACACCACTTTAAAACAAATCTGCTTTGGAGACTATTTTCTAGCTAAAATATCTCACTAGATCTTGTAAACAAAGTGTGCAAAAGTCTCTACTTCGTTCAGACCAGTTTGATTTTAAAGGGAACCAGAAATGGGCTTCATCAATGCTTCCAACGGATAGAAGGCAGCTGAAGAGTCAACTAGCCGTTGGGGCTGTCGGACGTCCGACGATCAAATCATCGTCCGAACCAATCGTCCGATGGCATCCAAGTTGACGTTCGGACGTCCGATGCGTCTTGATCGTCCGACACCGCAGCGTCCGATCGTAGGCAGAGAGTTGGCAAGTTAGCTTGGAATTTTTCGGACGTCCGATGCGGTTGATGAGCGTCCGATGGCAAGCGTCCGATCCTTCCGGACGTCCGATGCTTCCTCACGAGCGTCCGACAGAGCTTCCTTCTTGATGCTCTTTATCCTTTCGGACGTCCGACAGATTCCTTTCGGCCGTCCGACGTGAGTATCCTGTTTTTGCTTCTTCTTTTGGTTGAAATGCATTTCATGACCTATTCATACCTGATTCTTTGATATGTAAAGACACTTATAATCGAAGAAGGTTAGATACATTTCAAAATACTTTGTGATCATCAAAACCAAGAATAACAAGGGCCAGTGATATGTTTCTTATCTACAACATCCCAATATAGTAGAGATCTTTATTTTCACTCGTACAACACCTAAAATGGAGCCATACCAATCCCATTGTGGTAACTATTATTGTAAGAAAATTCCATTAGTTTCACTAGCCTATCCTAACCATTTGAGAAATCCAAAGTATAGGCTTGTAACATGTCTTCAGGTATTTAGATAATTCTTTTGGACTGTCCATCCGTTTAGAGATAGATGGTTGTGCTTAATCTTAGATCCATTCCCTTGACCTATTTGTAAGTTGACCAAAACCTTGAGATAAGTCTCAGCGCTCGATCAAACACTACACTTATTGGGAAACCATATAGGCAAACTATTTCCTCCATGTACATTTCAACTAATCTCTCTGTAACCAACCTATTTAACATTGGTAGGAAATGAATAGACTTTGTCAATTAGTCAACAATAACACAAATAGTATCATTATTGTGAACTGTCTTGCGTACTCCTATTATGAAATCTATGGTCACATGTTTCCAGTTCTATTGTGAAATCTCTAAGGTTGCCAATAATCTAGCAGGTCTCTGATACTCAGCTTTAAATTGCTGAATCACTAAGTACTTAGCCACGTACTTGGCTATTTCTCATTTCATTTCATTCCACCAAAAATTTTCCTTAGGTTCTAGTGTATCTTAATGTGTGGACCCGAAAATTATTTTAAATTTTCTCCTATTTTTGAAAGGGAAAATGGCCAATTTCGTCCCTAAACTTTTTTTCTGTGTCAATTTAGTCCATGTATAATTTTTTTGGCCAATTTGATCCCTATACTTATTTAGCGGTTCCAATTGAGGAACTCCGCGGCGGCGCCACCATATAAATTCAATCAAGTCACTAATTGAACAATTAAGTAAGGGTATTTTGGGTAGTTCACTGTTGGGACAGTAACAAAAAAGAAAAATACTTGAAGGACCCAATTCTAAACCTTGGGTTCTTGACTAACAAAGTCTCCAAAGCTGTCCAAACTCCTTTCCCATTGCTTAAAAATTGCCCAGTTTTGCTTTGTTTCTTTCCAACTGCGTCAGTGAGATCACAATTTGCAACGTCCAATTCCAGGACTAGTCCCGCCTCCGAATCCACCGCCCGCGCCAACTCCTCCACCCTTACCAAATGCCCCATGCCCTTCACCAAAACTTCCTCCAGCCCCAAAACCACCACTTGCACCACCTCATATACCTCTACCTTTCCCAAAGCCACCACCTGCTCCACCTCTTATTCTGCCACCGGTCCCACCTCCAGCACCTCCACCAAGGCCTCCTCCAGCCCTTCCTCCTACACCTCCACCTGCTCCACCTCCAGCATCACCACCAATGCCTCCACCGGCCCCTCCTCCTACTCCCCCGCCTGCTCCACCCCCAACTCCACCCCCTGCACCTCCTTCAATGCCATCTCCAGCACCAGCACCACCACCTGCGCTGCCTCCAACTCTACCACCATCACCTGCTCCTCCACCGGTACGTCCTCCAACGCCAGCTCCAGTACCAGCACCACCACCTACACCTCCTCCAGCACCTCCACCAACGCCACCTCCAGCAGCAGCACCACCACCTGCACCTTCTTCAACTCCAGCAGCTCCTCCACCAGCACCACCACCTACTCCTCCACCAGCACCTCCTCCAACACCGCCTCCAGCAGCAGCACCACCACCTGCACCTTTTCCAAATCCAGCACCACCACTTGCTCCTCCACTGACACCTCCTCCAATACCCAGAAAATCCTCAAGAATGTGCTTGTATCCCTGCAACATAATTAAACAAAAATCAGCTACCCAAGATAATTTAAATTCTTCCAAAAAAATAAAAGAAAAGAGGGTGTATATCAGGTATAAGGCCCTCTGAAGAATAAAAAAAGTGATAAAAATCGCTATATGTGAAGTCCCCAAAACACTCAACTCCAGAACAAGTCTTTTTGGGCCTCAAACGTATCGAAACAGTTGGGAAAAGAAGAGAAGAGCTCTGCTGGTTTGTAGAGGAAAGGGATTTCCGAATGGTGATAGTCAGTAGCAGAATAGTAGAGGAAATTGAAATCCAGTGGAGCTTCTTCAATAAAGCCCCGATATTCTCAAAACTCGATTGGAATCTTGCCGACATAAATCTCAGCACCCAACTCTAGGTTTAGAATTGGGTCCTTCAAGAATTTTACTTCTTTTGTTACTGCCCCAATAGTGAACAGCCCAAAATACCCCTGCTTAATTATTCAATTAATGATTTGATTGAATTTATATGGTGGCGCCGCCACGAAGTTCCTGAATTGGAACCGCTAAATAAGTATAGGGATCAAATTGGCCAAAAAAATTATACATGGACTAAATTGACAAGGAAAAAAAGTTTAGGGACGAAATTGGCCATTTTCCCATTTTTCAAAATCTAATTTATATTTCCTTTTAATTTTATTTTACTTGCTTATTTCTAGCCTTAATTTGATAGTGATTTTAATGGTTAGGTTAATATTTTTATCATTCCCTTTTTTATATTTTGGTATACGTTAAGTTTCATAGAGTACTATAGTAGTTTGACTGACTAGTGAGATGTGTGCATTGTATTTGGTGGATGAGAACGGGTGTGGTGCTAGAGGAATTATGTGATTAAAAGTGTTAAGAGTGTATTAGAGGAAAACAAGATAGATTAGCTATAAGAAACATAAGAGAGACAAAGGGATAGACATTTCTCCTTTTATTGCCAATTGTCAACAAGCTTACCAAGTTTGACTAAGACTTGATCAAGACTAAGCTTTCCTCTTATCTTCATTAAGCTTCCATTTCAACCAAAACTCCTCCATTTTTAGCTTGGGATGGCCGAAATTATAGAGAGGGAAAGGGAGAGAAAATAACTCAAGTTCTAGTCTTGATCTCTTGCTTGAATCTTGGGAAATCCAAAGAAAAACCTTAATCCACTTCATAGAACCTTGAATCAATCTTCGAAGGAAGCTTTTGGTGGAGTTACTTGAGAAAGAAAGCTGAAGTTTGCTGCTCACCTTGAGGATTGAAGGTGTTCTTGGTTGAGAATTACTTTATCTCTTTAATCTTGCATTTGGAGGGAGTTATAGCTTGATTATGGTAGGTTCTATGGCTGATTTTGTAGTTTTAGGTTGTGGGCTATTATTTCCAGTTTTTATTGATTATTTCCAGCTTTTGTAGAGTATTTCCAGCTATACTGTGAGTTATAAGCCTGCCATAATGATTTGTCTAGCTTATACGTGTAATTTTCGCTTCACTTGAGGGACTTCTAGCTTTGTTGGTGATTTTTCAACTTGGTGTGAGAATTTTTCAGCTTAGGTATATATTGATTATATCTAGTTTTGTGACTAAAATAAGTACTCTATGTATCTTATATCTTGTGAAATTGATTTGGTGCTATCTTGTGGTGAGAGTGTAGCCTTGAAAATTGCTGAAAATTAGGGAAAATAAGGGGAAGTGCTGCTGAAAATTTTTCCCACAGGAGACTCTGAGCAGTCTTGGAAAATCTGTTATATCTTGGTGTAGAAAAATCCGAATTGATTCCCATTTGTTGCATTTGAAACTAGACTCATAGCTCTTTTAACTGTGTAAAATTCATGGTTTGTTTCACTTTCTATAAATATCAGAAAAATTTCAAAATGGGCTGAAAATCCAAGACTGTCCTGTTTTTACACTTAGTTGATAAGTGAATTGAGGCTGAGATTTGACTAAATTATGGACTGAATTTTATGAAGGTGTCTTCTAGAGAGTTATAGCCTTTTGAGTCTATTTTATAATAATATAAGATTTATGATTTTTGGACTTACGAAACTCAAGTTATGACTTTTCAAAAAGCGTTACAAAAACTGAAATTTTCTTATGAAATGACAAAAAGTTTGGAAGGGTCTTGGAAACATTTTTCTGATTTTTAAACCTATCTTTGTCGATTACTTGCACTCCATCTCATACTTAGATCATGGATTTATTATGTTTATATGGTAGAGATACATCTAAATTAGTTGGTTTTGCAGCCTAGTGTAAGAAGCCCTTTTTCCTTATGAGTTGCAGAGTTGATTGGGTTGTTTTGCCATGAAGCTTATCTTGAAAAATTGGAGGAAAATTGAAGAAAAATAGGGGAATTGCTGTCCATTTCATTTCTTGAAGGATAAGAGAGTGAAAGTGAACATGGAGGTGTGATTTGTAATCGATTTGGACTTCACTTGCTTAGGAATGTTTGAGTTAACCTTGGAGGTGATATGTAAGCTGAAATTTTACCAAAATTATATATCTTTCAAGGTGAAAGTAATGATCATTTTAAACATGATTTTTAGCCATGTATGTCACATTTTAAACTTAAAAGTTTCGATCGTTTTCTTTCTAAAACAAAAGCAAGTGTGCATGTATTTTGCCTGGGGTCACTAAGCCATGAAGTCTATGTATATAAGTTCTATTCACATGATCTTCTTTTGATATTCACAAGTGAGGGTTGGATATTTGAAAATCCTACTTGATTGTATGATTTTGAATCCGGCCAAGGAGCTAGGCCTGAAATTGGTTTTGCTAAACAATAATCGTTGGTGACTGTTCTTTGCATGACTATGGTTTAAATGACTATGTGAAATGTTTGTTTGAATGTTAAATGCTTTCTAATGATTGTTAAAAAGATTTTCAAAGGGCGAGTGCGTACTTTATCACATTCGACCCAAGTAAAAGTGAATTTTCAATGATTCAGTATTACTTGTGTATGGATGTAAGCCTTTGGCTGAATTGGGTCCTTGCCCTTCGTTGCCAGTTGACTCGATCCAGTAACAGACTCGGTCGGGCGGTTGGTGACTCTGGGACAATGTTTGGTGTGCTCGAGTATTACCACGAAATCTAGTAGAGAACTGGCCAGTGAATTCAATGCAATGAAATCAACAAATGAAAGACACGAACACTGAAGGAGTTTTCATTTGCAAATGTTTTCTAATGTTGGAGGGATAAAGAAAATGGTTGGTGAATGAATGAATGAATGATTTGAATGAATGGCTCCAAGTGAGCACATGTCCTTTCAATGAATGAATGATTAATTCTTAAATGACTGTTTATCACTGTGCCAAGTGTGCAAAGTGCTAAGTGTAAATGTTTTCATGTTTACCTACTTGTTTGCTTGTTTGGGAACCTCTTTGGGAACCTCACTGAGCTTTTAGCTCATCCCATTAGTTTGTTTTCCTTACAGGGATGGAGGCAGGAGCAAGTAGCCGTGAACTAGTGTACATAATCTCTTGTACTTGTACTTTTGTAGATGAGATGTATTTAGAATCTTTAGAAATGTAATCCTATGTTTTACTTTTGGATTGTAAATGAAATTTGAATTGTTTGTTGGAAATGGAACTTATATGTTAATTTTGACACTTGAACGGCTATTTCAAGAACGTTAGTGAGTGAGTCCTGGCAAGAATTGGGCAGGCAGTCCGCCAAATCCTTGGGTACACCCTAGGGCGAGGTAGGGTTGTCACACTTAGTCTAACTGAGTTGTGCGTTTCCTTCAATACTTCTCTTTTCAGCTCCTCATCCTTCGGTACACACAATCTCTACTTGTCCAATTTGAATCCATCAAAGCATTCAACCTTAACCTTCTTTTCAATCTTAACCAACTCGGTATCTAAGTATTGTGCTTCCTTGATCCTATCTATTAAGATGGGTGTAAGAATTAGGGAGCTAGTGCTTCAACTGGAGAGTTCACCATTTCTAGTTGAAAACCCTCTATTTGCTCTTCCACCGAGAAATCCTTTATGGTATTTGACTTTCTACTAAGAGTATCTGCTATCTTGTTCGTCTTGCCTAGGTGGCAATTAATCATTATATGATGATCCTTAATTAGCTCTAACCATTTCCTCTATCTCATGTTCAACTCTTTTTGTGTGAACAGATACTTAAAACTCTCATGATCCACAAAAACCTCACACTACGCTCCATATAGGTAATATCTCCATATTTTTAGGTCAAAAACTACTGCCACCAACTCCAAATCATGCATTGAGTACTTTTGTTCATATAATTTCAATTGACAGGACACATAAGCAATTGCTTTCTCATTTTGCATCAAGACTCACCCTAAAGCATTTTTAGATGTATTACTATCAATTACGCATACTTCAGTTCCAAATGAATAATCAACAGGTAGCACCTATACCAATGTTTTGAAAATTGGATTGGATCTATTGATTCGATCGGTCGAACATCGAACCAGCCATAAATTTGGGTCATACATCAAAAATCGGATCGGATTGGTTGATTCGATCAGTTGATTGGTCTAGTTCATACTTTGGGCTGATTAGGTTTAAGAACTGGTCAAAACTATATGACCCATGTGAACTATACAAACCAAAATGAACCGTGAACTAGCATTTTTATGCTTTTGTCAATTAAACTGAAAAAAATAGAACAACTTTTTTGACCCTAAAGACTAATCACTAAAATTTATTTTTGAAGGTTCTGGTTCTTTGGAAATGTTTATGTTTTTATTAGGTGATTTCTTAAATTAGTCAACTAGATGTCTTATTCTGTGAACATATATTTATATATTTTATTTTTTTTAAAAAACTATTGACCCGGGATTGAACCTGTTAGATCGGTTGAACCATGATCCGAATATCCCACCAATTCACTTAGCAGTTCGAGTTTTAAAACATTGACCGACATCCCTATTGGATCATGCAGTTATAATATAATATATTTTGATAATATTTGTACACTTCTCACATACATAGTTATTTAAAATCATAACAAGAACTTATTACATATAATACTCGTGAGTGGCAATGTAAACATGTCGTTCATGGCATAACCTAGTCATACATGAGATCTTAAAAGTGTAAAATATGTCATATTAGCTTATAAATAAGTTAATGTAATATTTGTGATACCCCGAATTTTAGGAAAATGTTTTTCCCTTGTTCTTTTAAAATTTTGATTTATTTCTTTTATTTTATTTTACAAACATTGTTTTTTTTAATTGGACACTTTAAATTTAAATCAAAACCCTAGTTTTACTTGTGACTACAAGGTTATTATGTAATTGAGTTTATGTATGACAATGCATATTTTATTATAGGTAATTATAATGATTGGGTGGTTAGTAGAGAGGTGCAATTAAGCTTGTGGATTTCATTAAGTTAGTGATCTATGGAGTTAATTGTAAAGATTAAAAGAAGTTGGGGTCATAGTGTGAGGATTGGCAAAGTAAGATTATTAGTAACATCAAAGCTTCTAGGATCTTTCCAAGCTTAAATTTGATTGGTGGAGAAAAAGTCTAAGTTGACCATTGGCTTAAATATCTTCTATTGTTAGTAAATGCAAAACAAAGCCAAAAATTAAGAGGAAAAAAAGAGAGAGGGCCGAGAGCTCTATGAGAGGTTTAAGAGGAAAAGTTTCAACTTTGGTTTCTTGATTTCTTGCTCAATCTTGCAAACTAACCGATAGTTTCATCAAATAATCCATAGAAATTGCTTAGGAAGGTAGATTGCTATCTTGGAGTGGAGTGTTTTGGTGGTTCAAGCTTCCTAGGGGTTGTTGTGCTTCTCTAATGCTAGGTAAGGTTGGTATTAGTTCATGTTTGTGTTCTTTATTGGTTTACAAGTGAAAGTTATGGCTTGTTTAGGTAGATTTCATGATTTTAGTAGTGGTTCTAGTAAATTCTAGCTTTCTAGTGTAATTTTCAGTTTTGGTTGTTGAAATGGATGGTTGTTCTTGGTGTTCATGTTGTGATAATGCTTATACTTAGTGTATGGAAGTAAATTCATGGTTGAAAATTGTTGCGTTTGTAGCACATAAAATTTCGGTCAGCAAGAAAGGTGATTTGTAAGAATTGATTTCCAGTTTTAATGCTGAAATTGTCCTGTTTCTGACCGTGTCTTTTAGTCCATGTTAGAGGCCAAATCAGCCTTAGGTCAAAACATGAAAGTTGTAGGGAAAGATGGTTTTTAGCTGCCTGTAAAATTTCAGCTCAATCCAAGTACTGTAACATGTGAAAAGATAAAATTACCCTTGCTGCCATAGGTATAGTTTTGTGGACAGTTTTGACATTTCCTCATTTTGGCTGCTTTTTTTCACCTTGATCCATATCAAGTTAGTCTCTGGTCAAAACACAAAACTTTTAGCTCTATGTTTCAGCTTTCCAACGCATCCAAAAACACCTCAAACGGGATTGTGTATCCTGAGTTATTGTCATTTGAATTCAGTACTGACAAGGACATTCTGGTTCTGTAATCTGCACTTTTGACCTAGATATATTGTGAACCGGATTGAGTGGTTTTCATGAAAGTTGTAGCTCTTTCTCTTAGTTTCGCAGAGTATAAAATTCAATGCAATCCGATAAGCGTAGCGACCAAAGTGCTAAAAGATGTCAAACCTGGTATTTTATTCTTTGCCTGAAACCTTATTTCCGCTCACTTTTCTAACTTGGTTTTGTAATTGAATGACTTTTAGCCTATTGAACGGCTATTGTAATGAGATTATTTGTATGTGATTTTGGGGGCTAATTGAGGAAATAATGAAGCTATTAATTGCTAGAAAATAGGTAAAAACAAAGGGCGTGCTGCCCAAATTTGCGCTCGAGGACTAGGTAGATATACTCGCGACTTAAATTGGGATTTGAGGTCAAGTTGGACTTGGATCGCCTATGGTATTCGAGTTTTCTTTAGTCAGGGTATATAAGCTAAAATTTTGCCAGAAACTCGTACCGTTGGAAAATGAAAGTAATAATCAATAGAAATACGTTTTCCTCGTTCTTTTGACTCCAATAGGAGTTCTAAAGTTTTAACCGCTTCCTTACCGGAACTAAACGAGCGAGCATAAATTTTTTGGAATTTGATAAGTATCTTGAATACTATTTAAACAAGTTACATTTACTTGATTTTCTTGAAGCGAAACTCCTATATTTCGAATTCTAGAGAGTTTTACATTCGTCAATGATATTTTATCGCAAATTTGGACTACAACCAAGGCGTTGGACTTGAACGTGATTTTTTGAAAAAGCATTACATTTTGGTGAATGCTTCCAAATATCTGGTTGAACTGGACATTTGTTGTCAATACTTGATCAATGTAAATACATGATATGTGATTCGTTTGATCGGGCAAGAGTGTACTTTATCGCATTTGTCCTAATATGGTATATATTTGTTTATTGTTGCAATTAACTTGATATACTTGTACTTGAGTTGTAAGTGTGGAGCGGCAGTATGTATCATACTCAATCCGAGTGGGTGGTACCTCTCATTCCCGTCTCCGTACTTTTCTTTTGATTTAGTCGATTGGAGATGTTATCTCATCGACATCTTGGGGATCCAAACCCCACTGGCTAGTTAATCGAGTCGAACCGGCAAGGGTTTGGTCGATTAGATAACGAAGCATGGGTAGTTAGTGATGTCGAGTGGAGTATTATTTTCTCGACTAATCAGTATACCCGAGTATTATCACCAGTGTTTAGTTGGTGTTCGGGCCTGGTAAGGGGGTTGAATGGTGGATGGATTAGAGTTAAGCGAAGTACTACTGGACTGGTTACTTTCCTTGAAAGTTGGCGGAGTGTCAACTAATACTTGATCATGCTCTGGTGAAGGAATGGAAATGTGGCTCCTGAGAGCCATCGGTATCCTTACATCAGGATTGTTATTCGTAGTGTTGTTGTTTCTTTTAGAAAAAAAAATTTCACTCGTTCATTTTGAAATTTGCTACTTGAAGTGTATTGTTCACTTTTATGAACTTGTTATTCACGCTTCTTTTACTACGTTGATACTTGTACTTTTAAATAATGGTCAACTTGCTATTTGGAATCTCACTAGGCTTTTATCTCATTTCACTCCATTTGTTTTCCTTACAGGGGGTACGAGCGAGGCGTGAGACTTGTACAGACTAGCGTAGTCTAATTTTTTGAATTTTGCTATTGTACTCGCGTTAACACTCGACTAGGGTTGATTTTACTTGGGTTGTACATATTTTAACGTTTTGAGTGTGTATAAACCTTGTAGCTGGATTTGAACATCAATGTATATGTTAAGTTTTAGATTGTTGTTTCATTTCTTCTCTATGGATGCGGTATCTTTCTCGAGTTACGCGTGAGTGAGTCCTGACGAGAGTTGGGCAGGCGGTTCGCTAAACCTTGGGGTACGCCTTAGGGGGAGGTGGAGTCGTTACAGATGGTATCAGAGCTCTTATTGAGCTCGTGCCGGGAGAGGGTTCTCGGACTATGGGGATTGGCTTATTAAGTGTGGAATGAATGTCCATTGTTTGAGTTATTAGATATGTACGTTGGGTAGGAATCTCAAAAGTAGATGATTTACTCTTAGGGACTGGCCAGCTCGAGTTGTGAATTATCTTATTTTGGATTTTGTACCTCAGTACCAAAAAATGATACCGTTATGATAAGTCGATATCTCGAGTCATAGGATGGCGAAAGCCAAGGCACAGGGAATGTGTGAGGACCCGTAATTTTCTTAATTTCTAGGTTTTAATTTCTTTTAATTATACGTTTTCCACCTTTTCTTTATTCGAAAAATTGTGCAAATAAATTTTATGAGTAAATATAGCTTTTAAATGATTTTTCTAGTATCGGTTAGTTTTTGAGAAACTAAGAGTATATAATGGACGTGGGACCCACTAGTGCGAAAAGTTCGGGAAAATTCGGCCAATTAGGTTAAATTCCGGATACTGTGTGAAATTTATCGGGTGTTAAGAGATAAGTAGAGGATGTGAAGTGATTGATGTGAGAGGAAAAAGAAAAGATAGGATTGCATTAATGGAGGTGACAAGTGTCACCATTGTATTGGAAATAGCTTATGACTTACTATTCATTTTCTTGACTTTTGACCAATTGCTTAAATATCTCAAAAAAATCACACAAAATTCATTCTTGTCTTCAACCTCTTGGCTGATTCTCTCTCTAGCAAAGAAGGAAGAAAAAACTCTTCAAAGTTTGGCAATTATCTAGCTCAAATCCTCCAAAACACTTGCTTGATCTAGTTTCTACTCCATAAAATCCCTCCATTTGGTGCTAGTGAGTGATTTGGTGAAGTTTTTTGGACAAGCTAAGGTGTCCTACAACTCTCCCTCTCTTGTTTACTAGGTGAGTGGTATATGAACTTTCCCCTACACTTAATGAAGCTAGAGTTGTGCTTAGTGGAAGCTAAAGTGTGGAATTTTGTGATTTAATTCTTGTTTTTGGATGAAATGGTGAAGTTTACAATTTATTGGTGATTTTTCTGGTTTAATATGATCATGATGTTGTGGCCTTGTATGATGATTGGCAATGGCCTATAATGACTCTAGTAGGTGTGAATGATTGATAATTGCAAGTAAATTCTGTTTTGGAAGAAATCTGGAAAATTAGGGTTCTTGGTTCTTCATTCTGTCCGAAATTTTTGGTCCTATATAGAGGCCGAATTGGCCTTGGCTCAAAACATGAAAGTTGTAGGGATTGATGTTTTAAGGGTGACTGTAAAATTTCAGGTCAATTGGAGTAGTGTAGAATGAGATAAGCCGAAATTACTATTGCTGTTCTGGGTTCTTCAGGATGTTAGAACTGCGTCTGAAATGGGTTGTTTTGACTGGAATTGTTTTGGATTTGGGTGTTTAGGTCTTCTGATGAAATGTATCTTGATGTCCTAGCTACCATATGCCTTTAGAATTTCTGCATTTGGACCTGTATAGACTGAGTTGTACTGATTACAGCATAGTGTGATTTGTAAACCTGCAATTACGGTTCTGGTTTGGTATTCTGCATATTTGACCTAGTTGTGCTAGGATTTGGACTGAGTGGCCTTCTACATTGTTGTAGCCCTGTCTTTTAGCTTCGAAATGGTGGGTCTTGCACCCTCATCCGACAATCGTAGTGTCTTTGATGCCATTACCGCATAAGGAGGCCAAAACTGTTTTTGTTGTTGGGGCTAATATAGTTACATTTCCTGATTTTTCTGGTTTCCTTTAATGCTTATATATTCTTATGGAACCTTATTTTGGTAATACTTGGCCTTGGTTTATGACTTGTAAACGAATCTTATTGTGTTTATTTGAATAGTTTTAAGGCTTGTTTTCATTCCGATCATTTCCTAGCTAACTTTTGTACTTGTACTACTTTGAGCCTAGTGAATGGCTTTTGGAAATGAGGTGAATTTTGTGTGAGATGTTGGGACTGATTCGAGGGAATAATGAAGCCTTAATGGCTGGAAAAGTAAGAAATTTAGGGGAAGTGCTGCCCGATTTTCTAGGCCGTTTGGTTCTTTTAAGTTGGATTTGCCTTTTGGTCGAAATAAAAAGGGCTTTTGGGTTATTGAACCTCGGTCTTTATGCTATCTTTTTGTTCCCAAAAATCATGTTTTGTACCCTTGCATTAGTAATTATTTGGCGAGGCATACGACTAGTAGTCGAGCCTCATGTGCATTGTGTTTACTCGATTACGGATGTGAAACCTTCAATTGGTTTATTTTGGTTATTTTAGGGTTTCTTGGCGATTAAGGCCAATCTGAAGTAAAAACTTTTGAAGTTGAGCCGGTGAGTATACCACTCCCCTCCATTGCTGTCTAACTTGATTTCTGCTCTGCAATCTGTTAAATTTGTTTGAGACGAGGGTGTACTTTATCACACTCGTTCTTCTATCTGTTCATATGCCAATTTTGAGTGCCTATCTGAATCTGCTATCTGAATCTGCTATTTTGTATCTGTATCTGAATCTGTTATCTGTGTCTGCATCTGTTCGGATTTCTATGACCTATGAGCTCAATCCTGTGGCTAAGTTATTCGAGTCGGGCCGGTAAGGGCCTGGACGATTAGATAACGAACCACGGTAGTCTGTTCGGGGATTTTTGGGTATTGAGACCCTTGATTCCGGGTATACTCGAGTATTACCATTTCTGTTCGGTTACGGTGAGCGGGCCCGGTAAAGGGGTGTTTGGTGGACGGAATTCGGTGTAAAGAGGGGTCTACGGACGTATTGGTTCTATATACGTTGACGGAGAGTCAACCGGTTTGGATCAAGTACTGCGCTGGAAATTTGGCTCCTGAGAGCCACCCGTATCCTTCTGATTTGAATAATTGGTTCCTTTGCTTTACATCTGGCATGTGTACTTGATTTGCTAAACGTGAAATGCCATGATTTTTCTGCTATATGTTTGGTACCTCATTGAGCGCAAGCTCACCCCTTTCTGTTTCTTTTGTTTTCCTTACAGGAAAATAAACCCTTTTGGTCTGGATTTGACAAATGGCTGCCAAATTGAGCTAGTTGAACATATCTTTTGTATAGCTCATGTATTAAAACCCTAAGTGTACTTTTGGGGCGTTTTCTCTTTTGATTTGGCAAACCGTGTATATGTATTAATTTTTGAAAACTTTTGTATGTCATTTTGGATTGAAATTTTGGATTGTAATCGCTAAAGTTTAGATGTGAATGTTTGCGTGTTCTTTCGGTTGGGTTCTGACGGGTCGGTTACTATCATGGCCGACTTCGGATTTCATTTTTCTTACTTTGGGTTATTTTTTCCATTTTGACTTGTTTACGCTCGTTTGTAAGTTCCGGATCGCAATAGATAGTTCTAGTCTGCATCGTTAGTCCTGGCGAGAGCTGGGCAGGCAGCCCGCTAACCCCTTTGGTTCGCCTTAGGGGAAAGTGGGGCTGTTACAGAATGCGAATAGTCTGAACTTGAGATAGATTGATGTTATTAAGGAGAATTGGGACCCTTAGTATGCAATTGTACATCCCTGGTTATACTTCTTCGAGTTTTGATTAAGTATAATGCCTGAGCAATACCTAGGGTTAATGTACCATAGGATGTGTGAATTGATATGATATGTATATAAAGAAAGTATGTTATTTTCAATGTGTTTTGAAAATGCTTTTATTGAATCTTATAGCTATTTTATTTTACTTATACTTATTTACGAATAAATGTATGAATTTCGAGGACGAAATTTTTTTAAGGAGGGGAGATTATGATACCCCGAATTTTAGGACAATGTTTTTCCCTCGTTCTTTTAAAATTTCGATTTATTTCTTTTGTTTTGTTTTACAAACATTGTTTTTTTTAATTGGACACTTTAAATTTAAATCAAAACCCTAGTTTTACTTGTGACTACAAGGTTATTATGTAATTGAGTTTATGTATGACAATGCATATTTTATTATAGGTAATTATAATGATTGGGTGGTTAGTAGAGAGGTGCAATTAAGCTTGTGGATTTCATTAAGTTAGTGATCTATGGAGTTAATTGTAAAGATTAAAAGAAGTTGGGTCATAGTGTGAGGATTGGCAAAGTAAGATTATTAGTAACATCAAAGCTTCTAGGATCTTTCCAAGCTTAAATTTGATTGGTGGAGCAAAAGTCTAAGTTGACCATTGGCTTAAATATCTTCTATTGTTAGTAAATGCAAAACAAAGCCAAAAATTAAGAGGAAAAATAGAGAGAGGGCCGAGAGCTCTATGAGAGGTTTAAGAGGAAAAGTTTCAACTTTGGTTTCTTGATTTCTTGCTCAATCTTGCAAACTAACCGATAGTTTCATCAAATAATCCATAGAAATTGCTTAGGAAGGTAGATTGCTATCTTGGAGTGGAGTGTTTTGGTGGTTCAAGCTTCCTAGGGGTTGTTGTGCTTCTCTAATGCTAGGTAAGGTTGGTATTAGTTCATGTTTGTGTTCTTTATTGGTTTACAAGTGAAAGTTATGGCTTGTTTAGGTAGATTTCATGATTTTAGTAGTGGTTCTAGTAAATTCTAGCTTTCTAGTGTAATTTTCAGTTTTGGTTGTTGAAATGGATGGTTGTTCTTGGTGTTCATGTTGTGATAATGCTTATACTTAGTGTATGGAAGTAAATTCATGGTTAAAAATTGTTGGGTTTGTAGCATATAAAATTTCAGTCAGCAAGAAAGGTAATTTGTAAGAATTGATTTCCAGTTTTAATACTGAAATTGTCCTATTTCTGACCATGTCTTTTAGTCCATGTTAGAGGCCGAATCAACCTTGGTCAAAACATGAAAGTTGTAGGGAATAATGTTTTATAGCTACCTGTAAAATTTCAACTCAATCCGAGCACTGTAGCACGTGAAAAGACAAAATTACCCTTGCTGCCATAGGTATAGTTTTGTGGACAGTTTTGACATTTCCTCATTTTGGCTGCTTTTTTTCACCTTGATCCGTATTAAACTAGGCTTTGGCCAAAACACAAAACTTTTAACCCTATGTTTCAGCTTTCCAACTCGTCCGAAAACACCTCAAACGGGATTGTGTATCCTGAGTCATTGTCATTTGAATTCAATACTGACAACCGTATTGACAAGGACATTCTGGTTCTGTAATCTATACTTTTGACCCAGATAAATTGTGAACCAGATTGAGTGGTTTTCATGAAAGTTGTAGCCCTTTGTCTTACCTTCGCAGAGGTATAAAATTCAATGCAATCCGATAAGCGTAGCTTTGGTTGTGACCAATACGCTAAAAGATGTCAAATTTGTCATTTTGTTCTTTGCCTTAAACCTTATTTCCGGTCACTTTTCTAGCTTGATTTTGTAATTGAATGACTTTTAGCCTATTGAATGGCTATTGTAATGAGATTATTTGTGTGTGATTTTGGGGGCTGATTGAGGAAATAATGAAACCATAAATGGCTGGAAAATAGGTAAATACAAAGGGCTTGCTGCCCAAATTTGCGCTCGAGAGCTAGGTAGATATACTTGCGACTTAAATAGGGATTTGAGGTCAAGTTGGACTTGGATCGCCTATGGTATTTGAGTTTTCTTTAATCAAGGTATATAAGCTAAAATTTTGCCGGAAGCTCATACCGTTGGAAAATGAAAGTAATAATCAATAGAAATACGTTTTTCTCGTTCTTTCGACTCCAATGGGAGTTCTATAGTTTTAACCGCTTCCTTACCGAAACTAAACGAGCGAGTATAAATTTTTCGGGATTTGATAAGTATCTTGAATACTACTTAAACGAGTTGCATTTACTTGATTTTCTTGAAGCGAAACTCCTATGTTTCGAATTCTAGAGAGTTTTACATTCGTCAATGATATTTTATTATAGATTTGGACTCCAACCAAGGAGTTGGACCTGAACGTGATTTTTGAAAAAGCACTACATTTTGGTGAGTGCTTCCAAATACCTGGTTGAACTGGACACTTGTTGTCAATACTTGATCAATGTAAATACATGATATGTGATTTGTTTGATTGGGCAATAGTGTACTTTATCGCACTTGTCCTAATATGGTATATTCTTGTTTATTGTTGCAATTAACTTGATATACTTGTACTTGAGTTGTAAGTGTGGAGCAGCAGTATGTACCACACTCAATCCGAGTAGGAGGTGCCTTTCATTCCCGTCTCCATACTTTTCTTTTGATTCAGTCGATTGGAGATGTTATCTCATCGACATATTGGGGACCCAAACCCCACTGACTAGTTAATCGAGTCGAGCCGGCAAGGGCTTGGTCGAGTAGATAACGAAGCATGGGTAGTTAGTGATGTCGAGTGGATTGTTATCTCCTCGACTAATCGGTATACTCGAGTATTACTACCAGTGTTTAGTTGGTGTTCGGGCCCGGTAAGGGGGTTGAATGGTGGACGGGTTGGAGTTAAGCGAAGTACTACTGGACTGGTTACTTTCCTTGAAAGTTGACGGTGTGTCAACTAATACTTGATCATGCTCTGGTGAAGCAATGGAAATGTGGCTCCTGAGAGCCATCGGTATCCTTACATCTGGATTGTTATTCGTAGTGTTATTGTTTCTTTTAGAAAAGAATTTTTCACTCGTTCATTTTGAAATTTGCTACTTGAAGTGTATTGTTCACTTTTATGAATTTGTTATGCTCGCTTCTTTTATTACGTTGATACTTGTACTTTTAAATAATGGTCAACTTGCTATTTGGAATCTCACTGGGCTTTTAGCTCATTTCACTGCATTTGTTTTCCTTATAGGGGGTATGAGCGAGGCGTGAGACTTATACAGACTAGCATAGTCTAGTTTTTTGGATTTTACTATTGTACTCGCGCTAACACCCGACTAGGGTTGATTTTACTTGGGTTGTAAATACTTTAACGTTTTGGGTGTAAAACCTTGTAGCTGGATGTGAACATCAATGTATATGTTAAGTTTGAGATTGTTATTTCATTTCTTCTCTATGGATACGGTATCTTTCTCCAGTTATGCGTGAGTGAGTTCTGACGAGAGTTGGGCAGACGGTCCGCTAAACCCTGGGGTACGCCCTAGGAGGAGGTGGGGTCGTCGCAATATTCGGCTTCTGAGTATTCAGTCTAGAGATTGAATCTCTTCTAGAAGGTGATCAAGAGGTTTTTAGATTAATGCTTGACCAGATAATAGAACATGAGTCAATCAGCCAATCACAATAGCTACCATGATGTCCATAAACATATCAAGACTATAGTTTCTACCATTCATTTCATGATCATTTAAAACTTTGCATAACATAAGCACATTTGACACATCACATGCATATTTCTTTTCATTTGGTAAAACATGCCACTCATTTTATATTTCATAACATAGCAAAGTATTTCAAGTAAGCATATATGATCCATTTTATTTATAGCAAAGTAATACTTTCATTTGAGAAAAACTCATATTTAATCTTTGAAATACACAAAAGAGTAAGCACCACTTACTTTAGATTGCTTACGTGAAAAGATTTTAATGTGTCTCACACATGTTTCGTACCTATAACCACATGCATACCTTAATCAGTCTATATCCTATATTTTTTGAGTACATATTCCTATTCTAAATAACCCCAAAATTCATGGCTAGAAGTTCTACAAAGTGTGCTTAAAAAGTTTCCCAAAATGGAAAGCTTCCCTTTTTAGAAAGTTTTCTTATTTAGAAAGGTTCCTTTTATGAAAGGTTGCTTTAGCTTAATTAACCAAGAAATAATTTTCTCTTTTTGTATAAATGGTCCGACTTGAATTTGGGCCAGATTTAAGTTCATGCTGGGCCCTAAGACTAAGCTCATCTATTAATGTGTACTTTTTTTTTATTTAAACTTGGATTTAGTTGGGCTTAGAGTAGTTGTTCCTGGGTTTATTTGATAATACTGGGCTAATGAAATAAAATTGATTTTACTAAAAGAAGCATTGAGCTTGACTGATTAAGAGAAGATCCATGACAATTAAAATTCAACTATTTTTGTGCCTCATTATTCTATGATAAACAAGATGCCCAAATATAAATGTTGCAAATTTAATTCTTTGAGCCTAATACACAAATTTTATTTCATCGGTTTAGAAAACTTAACAGACCAAGTAAGTATTTCGGTTTTTTGTTTATGACTAGTTTCAAATTGACCAATAGTGGCCTAATAGACATTTTTTTCAAGTGGTTCATTATTTGATCTTAGCCTTGAAAGAAGAACTAGTACATAAATATTTAGGCCAGGTCTTTTAATTTGGTAACCCATTTAGAAAAACCCCATAGCTAATTTGACCCATTTAACTTAAAACAATCTAACCTATTTGCCTAAAATAATCCGGCCCATTACAAAACGGGTTTCTTCTTTCCCAAATTAGAAAACCCTAACTTGTAACCCTAATTTTGCAAACCTTAGCCCTATTATCAACATCTTCATCATTGATATCATTTTATCGCCATTACCATCTCCAGTGTCCCCAGCCTATGAAGCAACAACGGTTGTTACCTTTGCAATTACATCCTGCTTGGTAGCTGCGACTTCTAGTAGCCATGGCTGCTCTAGCTTGGCCATCTAGTTCTTGTTATAGGAATCACCGGCCTTTTATTGACAATAGTGAGAGAGATGAAGGGTTATTAAACCCTTCTTCTTCGTAGACAATTCGACGCCTCCTCTTCTTTTTTTTCCCCTTTCTTTCCAAAATCACCCTACCATTAACATGTTTCTTCTACTATGGCCCTAAGCTTCGATTTCTTCGTAGTTTGGCATGAAAAAATTATAAACTTGAAAAATTTCTTAATTTCTTTTATAAATTCGTCATTAATGAATTTGCTAACTCTAAAAATATTAATCTAGCAATAATTCCTAAGCTAGACTTGAACTTTCTTATAATTTCAATGGTTAAAACATATACAAATATAATCTCTAACATTAAACAAAATCACAAGCTTGTAATTGACTAACCTAAGAAAAAGAGCATTTACTAATTTTTTTGATGACTTGTTTAGGTGTGTATAGGTGATTGCCCTAAGTGAGTCTCCAATTCATCACAAGTGTTTCTCTTCTCCTCTTTCTTACTTTAAGTTTCTGATTCAAGATGAAAAAAATGGAAATGGTAGGTTATTCATAGTGGTCAAGTGATATATTATTGATGCATACAAATTTTGAACCTTAATTGCTCCCAAGTTATAAATATAACTTAAACTTCTACTACTGTAAGTGCACAGGTCATACACGAGTATAGGGAATATTTGAGTGTTGATTTCACAGGGAAAATTTTCAATTTTCAATTCGACTCGAATTCCTTTATTATTTAGACAATCATCAATAAGGCAAGTAAATCTACTCGACAATCATGCAATAAAAGTAGTAAAAATAACAAAAAATGTGCCTAAGGTTATGGAATTCCTAACTACTCTTACAAGTGAAATTTACAGACTAAATAAAGTTGATTATCTTGGGTAAATCATGGCTCATTTTCTAATGTATGTAATACTCATTTTCACCGATATACAAACCATACCCTATAACTATCTCTCACTTATGTTTCATGATGAAGAAACTAGTTATAGATTCATTAAATTCTATAAAATTTCTTGGTTATAACCATAAAAAATGTTTTCCCTACTATCATGAAAACACTCCCTAGCTTTAACACTTTCATGAACTAGTGTCAGATCATAACTTTCATTAATGAGACAATACCTTTAGACAATCATAATTAGTGGCCAATTAACTCAAATAGCCATGAAAATCTCATATAACAATAATAGACAATTCATCCACCCCCTAGGTATATAAATTAACAAAACATAAAGTAAAGGAAAACAAGAACCAAACTTGTATTAGTACTAAACATGAGAATCAAATACAAGAAGCAAAAAGTTGAAGAAATTAAACGCTTTGTCAATTGTGAGCATCAACCTCTCCACCTTTAATGTTCAATCTTCATCTAAGTTTAGTTAGTACAAGATTGGATGAAAACTAGACTAATCCTACACTAAGCTAATGAACTAAGGAAATCTAGTGAAAAAATAAATTTTTTGTGGTAGTTCCTCTAGCCTCCAAAGTTAAGTAAAAATGTGTCTTGAATGGCCTATTTATAGAAAAATCAAACTCCAAACAATGAAGTTAAAGTTGATGCAAATTGCTCCTTGAAATCATCACAAGTTGTTTCTTGAAACCTTCAAGATTTCTTGAGCAGCTACAGTCAAAACATGATCAGAAAAATGGTCCAAAAAACTGTGTGAACAAGTTGCAAAGAGAAAACACAAGTGAGGTTGGCATTTTCGTCCACAGATTCACTTTCCCTGTAGGTTTGGGACTTTCTGATGAATCCTCAAAATTTTTTTGTTTTTGTGCCAATTTAATCTGTGAATTTCTCAATAATGGAAGCTATACTACTCTTGCACAAAACATGAAAATTGTAACATATTGAGTTAGCTTTCCAATACATCAAGAATCAAGGCCTTTGGAGTTCTGGTGACTGAAAAATAATCAAAATACCCTTAACAAGTCAGTAGCCTTTTCCAGATTTTTGGAACAAAAATGGATGATTGTATTTCAGCCTTTTGACCTTGAAAATGTGTGAATTGAACTTTGATATCTTCATAAGAAATGCAGCCATTGGTCTTAGATTTAAAATGCTTCAAAAATTTTCTTAATCTAATACTTGTAACACAACTTAGTCACTAAAACCTATAAAAACTTGAAGTTTTAACCATTTAAATCCATAAAAATGCAGCATTTCTTACTTTTACCACAAAATACAAAATTCAATAGAAATCTAGTTATTCAACTCTTAAAATAACTAAAATGACAAAAAACCAAGTAATAAAATGGATTAAAAATATGCAAAATAAACACTTATCTATTACTTTGTAGTAGTTGACTGCTTGTAACTAACCTACCTCACTCACTCACAAACACATGTTCTTTATCCATTCCTGCTAAATTTTAGTTAATTAAGAGACAGTAGGCAGAAACTCACTTATTCATTTTTAAGTCTGGCAATTTTCATATAACTACAATTTTACATGTTTTTATTTACTAATTTATTCTATTTTTACTATTTTTGAATTAAATAAATAGATAGATAAAAAATTTTATGGATATTACATCTTTAGCTTGATTGGATCCTCATTGGTCTTCTCTATTAGTACATCTCTTCCTAATCAAAATACAACAAAGGAATATCTGCTATCTTAGACCAATTTTTACCATTTGGACAAGTTCATCGTTCTTTAAGATGGAGGTAGTCTTTGATTGTCATTATCATCTAAAGTCGGAAATCCATCATAGCTTCCAACTCTTTACATGCTACGATTTCCAAGTAGCTAATGCAATTGAGGTGTCAAATGAATGGGGAGATAGAAGTTTCAGGCAATGTTGTAAACTTAAATTAATCAGACTTGAAGGGGTACATTCTCAATAATACTCCACTCCCCAGAGCTCAAGAACAAAAAAGTTTGCTTAGGTGGAAACCAAAAACCAAGTTTAGACTAGTTGAGGAAACCAATTTCAAAAGCAAATAGAAAACATCAAAGTATCCTGGAGCATTTTGAGAAAAGATTGGTGAATTATCTCGAAATAATGAAAATGCAAGATCGAAACTAATCTCCATGAACCACATTTCTTATACTTTAGAGAAGGAAGAATGGATGTGAATCAGGTTGAGAGAAGCAGAAAAATATATAAAATCGCCGTCAACTTTCTTGTATCGAACTTGGTAGATAATAAGAGTTAGTCAAATTAAGTAGATTGGTTTAGCAAAGTTGGTGACATCTACCGATTGATAAGAGTTCTACATGGATCCAATAACCCCTAGTCAGCCAGCCAAGAAGATCAATACTGAAATCATAACTAAAAACCCACCCACGTCAATCAACTAGACAAGTAAAGCTTAATGGAGGTGAGTTCCAATCTGCTCAAAAAAAGTCCCTGCAACACGTCAAGATTTCATAGAAGCACAACAAAATACATTTTACACCAAATTTTTAGTCATTCTCAGTAAAACAAGTGAGAAGTTGATCTTCAATAGCTGCTTATGCAATGGATATATACAAATTAGAGGGTAGGCATTGTCTAAAATTTAATGGGGGAAAAAGAGGAGTTATACCACCAGTTTTGTATTATTGTAATGTTAAGTTCTTGATCAAAATATACTTTGTGAGTTGGACAATTGGAAACTCCTCTAGGGTTTTATAGCTTGAATATAAGAAATGGTGTTGCATAGTAGTCAGGTCATTCATAATTCCGAGGTAGGTTCCAATAGTTTTCACATTATATTCACTTTTAAACTGTCTATCTACTCCAAGAATTTCCTTCTTCCCTACAATGTGCAAAAGGTGAGTCCTTGTAGATTTTTGTGAACTGTTAGTTTTGCAATGTAAAAGTCCATAAGTACCAAGGAGAGATGCCAATATAAAACCACAATGCTTTGATACCAAACAAGGTGATCAGCCTTTCAATGTGCACAATTGATGGTTACAACTAGCCAAATTAATATATTTGTTTCAAAACAAAGATACGAATGATTGAACTGATGTTCCAAGAGGAATATTCGATAAAAATCATCGTCAAGTGATTTTTGGCAATGATTTTTACATTAGACTAAAACAACACTTTTGATTTCCTTCTCTTCCCTTAAAATACAAGTGTTCTTCCCTAAAATGTATAAATTCATATTCAGTTGGTAACATGAACTGGGTAGACTATGAGAAAAGCTTATTCAAATTGATGAACTTAATAGTTCCTTAAACTGTCAATACTTTGATCAAATAAAAATTCTTTTAGCAAGTTTGCTTCAAGCTCATTTCTCTCACCCAGAAATTGAAAAACAACCCTTGGGTATGCAAGATAAGCATTAATAACTAGGGAAAAGACCAGGAAAAAGAAAATTGACTTTTGTTTAATCAAAATGCAGATAGTTTTGTACAGAGTTACCACCAGTAGCTATGTCAAAGACTTTTCTGTTGTTGCTTGCGATTATTAGTTATTATATGTTAAATAATTTGCTTTAGGAAAATATTTGAAAATTATTGCCAGTACTATAATGTCATCTAAAATAACCCAATGCACTAAAATCAAAGATCTCTGATTTAGCTAAAAAGTTCTAGCTTCTATGCTCTGATTACTGAACTTGTAAGTCAAGTATAGCTAATTATCCTGAAGACAAATCACTTATAGAATAAAATTGAAAAAAATAACTGGAAGAAAGATGGATAAAGGTATGTGTCTTTACATAAACAATAAGGACAAAACAGCAATGTTTACTTCATGCTACTCTAGCTAATCAAACCCCAATCATATTCGATAGGTAAATATTTTCCTAATCAAATGTACACCCTGGGAACATTTTCTAACTAAGCGGGGGGTAACTTTTGACAAACATTATTTCAAGTATATAAACAACTAAAAACTGAAAATTTCATAAATATAGTAGTTTGATAAAAAAAATTCTTCCAACAGTTTGATTCAGCCTCAATTCTATCATCCTTTTATTGTAACAGGTACTCAAGGTCAAAATAGATCATAAAAGAGGTGTCAAACAAACAAGTAGAATAAATTTTTGTTTCAAACCATAATGTGCCAATTTGACGTAAAACAACTATCATTAGTATTTTTTATGGCTTCCATTTACTTACAAAGTTGATTAGGCAAACTAGAAGAGAGATGAAACTAATACATGAGTCTTCACAAATATATTAATAGGTAACCAGTAAGGTAACAATTAACAATAAGGTTGTTAACTCATATAGCTCTAGCTGATTAGATCCTCATCCTCACTATCGACTTCACTGACATTGATATCAAGATACAACCCAAAAACATTTGCTGTCTTAGACCAGTTTGCACCATCTAGATTGGCATATCGTTCTTTAAGTCAAGGGCAGTCTTTGACTAGCACTATTTCAAGTGAAGTCGAAAGGCCATTATCAGGTAAACATTACAACACTGTGCACAAAATTATTTGCAAGTATTATAGGGAATTGAGGTGAGAGACGTGGGAGAGATAGAAAATTCGGCCAATTTATCAAGCTGAAATCAAGCAACACTCGAGGAGTCACCATTTTCAATTCCAATCCACTCCAAATTCAATAGCAAATCAAGTTCTAGTTTCTCTAACTTTGGGTACATACAATGCTTTTGAAACCCATCTGTGCCATAGAAGATGTGGTCAATAACAGTTATATCATTTATTCCATATATCTTAAGAAATGTAGGGATGATAATTTTCCAAGCGATGGTAAAGAAGAACAATTTTTACACTGGAAAAGACTAATGTCAACCAATCCACAAAAATAGGGTGTGAGGACCCGCAAAATTTTCTTATTTTATATTATTTTTATTTTATTTCTTCGCATGCATTTTCTTTACTTTACTTTATTATAGTAATTTTCCAGAGATTTTAATAAGTAAGTATAGTTTTAAATCATTTTCCTGGTACATATTATTTCATGTTAAGTTTGAAGCGTATTATGGATGTGGGACCTGCTCGCGCGGTCAGTGCAATAAAATTTTGACGATTAATTGAAGTTTGTATAAAGGGATATTATTTTACAAAGTGCTAGGAGATAATTAGAGGTTAGTTAGAGAGATTAACCATTGGAAAACAAAGAGATGAGATTGAACCCTTGGAGGTGGACTTTGACCAACTTTTCTTACCTTTACTAACACCAATTTTGATCCAAATTTCATCACTTTCTCACCCTTCTTGGCCGAATCCTTTGAGAGGAAAAAGAGAGAAAACTTCATCTTGCATCTTCAATTTCTTACTTCAATCTTGAGTTTCAACCAACCAAATTGCAAACTACTCCATAAAAGTGCTAACTAAGGTGGATTCCAAGGTGTTGGTGGAGTGATTTTGGAGGAAGAAGTGCTAAGCTACCATTTTTCTTGAGGTCACTAGGTAACTTTGCCAAGAAATTCCTTTTTACTTCTAATACTAGCATATTTGTGGTTTAAGGTTGCAAAACATGTAGATTTATGAGACATATTATGGTTTGAAGTAATATTATGGTAATTTTCAGCTTTTATGGTGAATTTTCTGCCCTCATATGATGCTTAATAATTGGCCATGGTTTGATAGCTTTGTTATGTGATATATTGAGATTTTATAGGCTAGTTTAACTTGCCCAAAGAAAATTTCGGTTTATGTGTGTGAATTTCAGATTAGGGTTTCCAATTTGGGCATGATTGTGGTTGGTTATTGGAGCTATCACTTGGCTAAAATTGAAGGGTGTTGTAACCCTAATTAAGTGTGTTTAATAGGTTGTGATTTGTATGTGCAATTGAGGCTATTTTGGATGAACTTTGGTAGTGATTGTAGGATGAAAAAGTAAAGGAATTTGAGAGGAGGTGCTGCCAAAATTTTAAGGCCATTTGGTTCCTTCAAGTTTGGATTAATTTTGGTAGAAATGAAGGGTTTTGGGGTTGTTCATGTCCTTAGGACCAACTGTAACCGCTTTACTCCAAAGCCACAATTTTATCTCTTTGCACTAGTAGTTAACTTGGATAGGCAAATGACGCGTAGTCGAACCTCATTTGTGCATTCCATTTACTGGGTTTGTGGATGTGGGAACCATAATTGTTTTACCTTGGTTATTCTTAGGACGTGTTGGAGATCAAAGGCATACTTTGGGAGAAAACTTTTGAAGTTATCTTTGCTTGAACTGGTGAGTGTACCACTCTCATGAATCGTTGCTTAACTGGTTTATCTGTACTTGCAATTTGTGAATTGAATGACTGTACCATCTGTTTATTCTATACGAGACAAGGGAGTACTTTATCACACTCGTTCTCTGGCCTGTGTGACTGGTTTACTGTATAAACTTGAATCTGTTACTTGTGCCTAATATGATGTCATTTAGAGGCTTGTATCCAATGACCTTCCTATGTCTGTGAAATTTGAGCTCAACCTCATGGGTAGTTAATTGAATCGAGTCAGCAAGTGCTTGGTCGAGGAAAATTGGCAATCCATGGGGACTGTTTCTGGGGAATCTTTGGGTATTGGAGACTCTGAATTTCCGGTATACTTGAATATTACCACTTCTATTTCTGTGAGGTGTTCGGGCCCAGTAAGGGATATGTTTGGTGGACGGAATTTGGTGTAAAGTGGGATCTATAGTCATGTTTGTTTCTTCAAACGTTGACGGAGAGTCAACGAGTTGGGATCAAGTATTGCAACGAGAATTTGGCTCTTGAGAGCCACCTGTATCCTTTCTATTGGAGGTGTTTGTTCATTTCCTTATTTGAAATGTATATTTGACTGGTTAAAAGTGAAGTTCCATGATTTTGATTGCTTGTACTTGTGGTACCTCATTGAGCGTAAACTCACCCCGTTCCATTATCTTTGTTTTTCTTACAGGGTTCAATGTTTTAATACCGTGATTTTTGGGAGAAAAGAGTTGAGCTAGTGATAGACATTCTTTTGTTTACGCTCCTCTGTAACCAAAACGTTAATTGTATTTTGTATAACTATGGATGCTATGGTTTGTACTTCAAGTTAATTCGTGGAAGACTTCGATATATTTATATATAAGTGTTTAATCATGTGTTTCAATAGTACTCGTTTCCGATGGATGTTTTTATGGTTATGTGAACATTTCTTGTATCCGTTGTGAATCGAGGGAGTGCGGAGCTCGAACAAGGAAAGAAAAAAAATTTGGCGGGAAAATACTGCAGACAATCCGGCCGTATATCCGGCCAGATCTTGGCTGGATACTTGGCCAGATTGGCAGGGGAGATTGAAAATTTTGATTTTTGCTCACTGCTTCGAATTCGGCCAGGAATCCGGCCAACTTTTGGCCGGATTCTGACATGGCGTTTGTTCTTTGCATTTTTCGTTGAAGCGTTTAATCAAAATCCTATTGCACCGTATGATTTGGTAATCATGTTTCGGCTTAGTAGTCTCTGATTGTTTGTTTTCTTGTGGTTCTATCGTGCGTTATGTAGGGCTTGTGTGATTTGACTCCGTAGTCCGGGCGAGAGTTGGGTAGGCAGTCCGCTAAATCTTGGGGTACGCTCCAAGGGAAGGTAGGGCTATCACATAGGGATTGCTAATCCAAGAATGTAATTTACAATTGTTGAAGAACACTATTTTCAACTCTTTTAGGAGAAAGTATGGTTTGAGACATTTTAATATCTTCTCTTCAACTTGAAATCCATCTTCATGAGTATCACACCAGCGAAACTCTTATTTGTCAATGTATCTTTTGTTGATAAATATAGGTTGCATGGCCTCATCCGCATTCGCCACATTTTGCAGACTTGATATGTAGAATGAACCACTAAGGTAAACTAGAAATTCCAACTCTCCTATATTGCAACCATCATCCTATCCAACCAGGAATCCGCTCAAAGTTTGTAAGGTAGTTAGGCATCCCAAACCTACAGGCATACGCATGAATTGCTGAAGGACGTCAAGATCAAGATGGCACAAACTAGCCTAATGCCTTGTGTTTTAGGGTAATTCACAAAGTTCCATGCAACCCTTTAATTTTAGGGTTTCCGACAAATGAAGGGAATCAATTTTCTTAATGACTTTATAGAAGTCTCTAAAACAATAACACAGAGATTCGATATGTCCAATTGAACAACGTAGATGAGTTATATTTAGTTGATGCAAGTGCAAGATTCTCAAATGCTTGAGATGGCAGAAGAGGTTGGAAGGTAAATAAATAGGAGTACGAGCATGGTACTGAGAATGTAACATGTGAGAATGCAATATGAGAGTAGTCAAAACTGTGGAACTTTTCAAAACCTCTGAAGTAACTAATTCAAAATCCTTATGCATGGGAGATTGATATAGATGTTTGATGTTCTTCTTCTCCACATGGTACTACTCTCGAGTTCATTATCACCAAGTAATATTCTACCACTAGGGCTTTTCTGCCACTAGCCCCACCTCACACAGGCGGTTGACAACCATATTCTTATTTAGGCTATACCTTCTCAAACTATGGCAATCAATTGTGCACGGTAGTATTAAATCAACTACCACATGGAATAAAAAACAGCCCTTGATCATTTCTCCATCTGAGGCTCAAAAATTCCTTGAGAAACCCACAATAGAATTATTCCATCCTTGTCGAATCTACAATTAGCCCGACCCAAAGAACAAAACAAAGTGTAACATTAAAAGGAATATTTGAGGCTTTTTCTCGAATGCAAGGCTACCACTTTAGATGCTAATCCACCTAAGCTTTCATCTATTTTCTATGATTCACTTATCTTCCTCCTGCTCTCATGGTTTTCAAACATATTAGTGTTTGCTATACCTAGAATCGCATTTACCAAGTTCTGCAGAAAGGAAAAGGAATCAACTGTCATAGCTTTAAAAATTCCCATTTCTCTGCCGAATTTATCTTGCACCCTTGATGAATTTATTTATTTATTTATTTTTGGTTAAGTTCCACTTGGAGTGCAATTTGTTTCGTTACCGTCCAAGAAAAAAATTTCTTGTACCAATGTTGTAAACTAAAAGTTGCGATAGAAGATTTGCAACTAGATCTCTCCTCACAACTAGATTTGGTTGTGAGGGAGGAGAGGGATGGGCAAGAGAGGGAGGGAAGATGGGGAAGAAGGTGAAAGAAGGAGGAAGGGGAAAGAGAAAGTGGATAAGGAAGAGGAGAGAGAAAAGAAGAGAGTTATGGCGGGTGGTAGAGGAGGAAGGAGAAAGAAGATAGAGGTGTAGTAGTGGTGACTGTGTGGCAGTGGAGGAAGAAGAAGGAAATGAAAGAAAAGGAAAAAAGAAAAGGAAAGGAAAATAAAAAAAAATGATGGAGTTAGAAAGGAAGAAGAAGAAAAGAAATATATTTTTTTGAATAAAAAGAGGGAAAAGGTAAGAAAAATAAAGTATAAACTAAATTATAATATTGTCAGTAAAAATGTATGACTAGTTATATGTGAGGTCAGAAATCACATTTCCACTTTAATTAAAACCTAGTTAAGGGATTTTCAAAGAATAAGGGGACTTTGTGTCTTTAAATGATACCATAAGGGGGTGCTGTGTATTTTACCCTATGATTAACCTTAAAGAAAAAGGAGAAATGAAGAAGTTTTTTATATTTTTTTCCTTCAATTTGTCATTCTTAGTATTGAGCAAATTATTTTTTTTTTTGAAAATTTGGGTTTCATTTTGGCTAACTTAAATTGTTAAATAAATTGTATTCTAGTCAAACTGTAAGATCTCTTTCATAGGTTTTTTTTAAATTTTAAATTCAAGACCTCCTATTTATAATCTTTGCCATCTTAGCATCTAATCCTAAGGATGGCAATGGGCACGACCACCCGTCCCACGAGGGGTTAATAGGGCGGGGGTTGCGGCGAGAGTAGGGGGAACTCCCCTCCTCTTGACTTAGAAATGGAGCCGGGGGGCGGGGAAGTGTACCCCCACTCTGCCACCCGCTTTAAAACAATAAATATAATATATATATGTATGTATATAATTATATATAATATATAATTTAATTAGTTACAAACTTATGATAATGATATTATTAGTTATATGTATTATATAATATATATTAGTATATGTAATATAATTGATATTATCAATTATACTAATAATTATATATATGTACTAATACAAATTATTAATTGGTTATACTAAATTTACTAATGCATTTATACTAAATCCCTAATTACACTTAATATAATAACATTTTTTTCTCAAAAAAAACACAAGTACAATAATGAATTAGTGATTGCATTTGTGCCAAAAGTGAAAACTTGACTACTTGTATTTATTTCATCATGTTGGATTGTATTCAAATAACTTTTGTTTGATTGTTTTTATAAGTTTTAATTGTGGAATTACAATGAATAATAATTTGATGATGTGGTGATATTTTAATACTTGATTATTTACTGAAATTTAACTATAATAAAATTATATAACAAATTTTTATTAGCCCCACGTGGGCACCCGCGGGGGAAGCGGGGCGGGGGGAGCGGGGGACGGGAGATGGGGCGGGGGAAATTTGTAGGTAGCGGGGCGGGGGATGGGGGAGTGTTCCCCGGTCCCAACCCCGCCCCGTTACCCTCCTTACCTAATCCGACCCTCTTCCAATCTCTTTTGTAGTTTTGACAAATCTCAGTGGAGATGTTTTTTTAGTAGAAGGCATTTTTGTCATTTCATTACTTCTGCTAGTTGGGTTTCATTGCCATCACTCATATAGGTAAATTTAATTTGATCAAATCACATGGTTGATTTAGTAATTTGATCCAATTTCAAGGAAAAAGTGTTAATCAATTGAGATTTTGTTTGTTTTTGTTTTAGTAGAAGACATTTTTGTCATTTCATTGCCTCTGCCAGTTGGTTTGCAATCCCAACACTCACAGAAGGTAAATTTACTTTAATCAACTCACATGATTCATAATTATTTGTCGGGGTGGTGGGGAGGGAGACTGTTATTAGTCCACAAAGAAAGATAGAAGATTTTATATTTGGGTATCAAATTTTTTCAAAATAATATTTCTTTTGTATTATAAACATATTTTTCCATCCACCTTTTTATATTCTCAAAAATTTTTTTATCTCACATACATCATATCACAAAAAATATAATAATAATTATTTTAAATAATATTTCAAATAATACTTTATCCAAATAATTAATTAATAAGTGGACCAAGACCAGAAAATGAAGTCTACACCTTAAAAGGAGTCTTCTTAGTAGCAACACAGACCTAGCAGTCTTTGCCAGAGCCATGGAAGACACACTCAGATCTGGCTTTTCATCAACGGGCTTTCAAGTTCTATTCAAAAAAATATGTAACCTTGCTGCTGAAGAAATAAAGCTGATTTTGGGGGTTAATGATGGGTTCAGAAAATTTCAAAGAATTCTCCTGAGAATGCAAGCCTTGCTTGATTATGTGGATGATGGTCGCGTGATATTCCCCAACAAGAAATGCAAAGAGGCTTGGAAGATGTGGCTTGTAGATCTCAACATACTTTGCTATGATGCAGAGGATATAGTTGATAAGCTTTCTTTCCAACTTCCCAACTTCAATGGTATTGACCAAATAAGTCCCGAGCAGGTACGTGAGCTCTTCAAGTCACCACTGAATATCATAAAGGTGCCAAATGATATCGATGCCATGACTGCAAATTAGGAAAAATGGAGGTCGAAATGAATAACCTCTTCATAGATGAAATGGTTAGTAAGTTTGGGGGCTTTAATATACTCCAAATGACTAATTACACTGGTCACACAAGCATCATCCATTCCAGTTCATTAGTAGATAAACTGTGAGGCCCTGCAAATTAGGTTCTTATCTTTTATCTTATTTTTCTTACTTGCCTTAGATTTGTAGTTGCTTTGATGATTGAGGTGTGTTCTTAACCCCATTACTTTATTTACCTTGGCGCATATTTAATTTGATACATGTTAAATTTTATAGTGCATGATACTAGTGTGATCGACTAGTGAGGTGCGTGCGATAAATTTGGAGGATTAGAGGGAGTTTTACGTAAAAGGAATTATATGACAAGAAATGTTAAGAGTTAATTAGAGGGGCATTAGATATGTTAGTGATTAGAGACAAATAGAGAGGCAAAAAGATAGATAATACATCTTTCCTTGACATTTGTCAATTAGCCAACCAAGCTTGATCAACCAAGTTTGACCAAGACCATGCTTTTTTCTTCTTATCTTGACCAAACCTTTTTGTTTTTATCATTTTCTTCTTCTTGCACACATCATGGATGAAATTTTGAGAGAGGAAAGGGAGAGAAAACACAAAACAAATTCAGCCTTGATCTCTTGCTTAAATCATGAAGAATCCAACGAAAAATCCTAATATACTTCGATCAATCTCGAGGTAAGCTTGGAGAGAAACTTTTGGTGAAGTTTTAGAAGAAGAAAATCTTTCATCCCTCTTGATTTGCTTGTCATCTTTGGGTTTGGAGGTAAAGAGTTGAATTTGGCTAGAAACCATAGTTTTCTTTTCTTATCTTTGATTTTATTTGAGGTTTGATGTTATAGAAGCTAAAGGAAGCATGTTTGTGCAATTTCATAGCTTTGCTAGGGTTTATATGTATATGTTATTATGATGGGTTTCTTGTTGAAATTTTTGGCTTATATGTTGGTGGTGAAATCTTATGGATTTGTTAGGTAGGTTTGGTTGACAAATTAGGAAATTAAATGGAGGAATGTTTGAAAATCCATTGGAGAAAATTCTGCTTGTTGGCCGAAATTTAGGGCTAAAATTGCAGCCTTGATTTCTAAATTTTTATGATGATTTTAAGCTCAATTTTGCTCAAAAAACTCTATAATATGTTAAGCTATAAGTATGTGTTAGATTTGAACAAAAATCATGAGTTTTAAGTGGTAAGAACACCATTTCTTTCACTGTTTTCATGGCTGGAATTCTGCTCAAAACTGACCGAGAGAGAGTGTGACTTTATATAGTTTTGTTCTTGGTTTTGTGTGATAAACTTGGCATATTACTGCCCTAAACACATAATTAGACAGTTACCCTAGTATGAGTAGTGAATTGGTTATAATTTTGTGTAGAAAAGTCAGAATTACGTTTCGTTTATTGCATTTAAAACTATATTCAGAGTGCTTTCTACCGTGAAAATTTCAGAATTTTTCTCAATTCCTATAAATATCTGTGATTTTTCAAAATTGACTGAATTTTCACACCTGCTCTGTTTTTCTACCGGATGAAGCAACAACCTGAGACTGGAATTTGACTAATTTGTAGATAGAATCTTTAAATGAGAAATTGTAATCCTTTGAGTTTTTTTTTCTAACGGTATAAAGTTTATAAATTTTGGACTTCAGAAACTTGAGATATGATTTTTCAAATAGCATTGCGCAAAATTGGAGAAAATTCTATTCTTCGAAAGTTGTTAGTGCTTTCATTTCCAACTTCAAGTTGGAGTTGTAGAACCATTTTGAGCTTGGTTTTATGATTGGAGTTGAGATAACTTGGTTGGTTTGGAAGTGTTTTCCTTTGAATATAGTAGTTTGGAATAGTGGATCTCATGGCACTTTACATTCTTGATTTTAGGACTTGAAAGTGAGGCCGGAAGTGCTCCTGAAGCAAACACTTAAGCTTGTTGCTGTGGTGAGTGTTTCAACTGCATGTTTCGTGCTCATTGCTGCTAGAAATTGCTAGGCACTTGATTTGTCATCTCATAAGCAAATGTGTACTTTATCGCACTTGAACTAGTTCGACTAAACTTTTGATTTCTTATTCATGCATGTACCAGCAAATTTGATTTACAAGTAACCTGTATTTGGATTTGAAATATTTAAAATGCTTGAAAATATAATATGTTGAGCTTACTTGTGACTTGATCCTGTCTAGACGAGTGTGCTTTTATGTACACTCAATCTCTGTGAACTTGAATTACTTGATCTTGCATGTATATGTGTGTGCAAATGTAGGACAGCTGTATTTCTCTTATAGCGGTTATACATGCATGACTTGTAAGCTGGTTGTATTTTCTTACAGCGGTTGAACTGGGCTCTTAGACCCTTATCTGAGACGTCGGGTAAGTTGGAACTTGGGTTACTCATGCGTATGTGTGAATATAAGTTGGTAACGGCTGAACACTGTGAAATCTCTGATAGGGAGCGTTAAGTAAGACGGCTCCAATCAATAACTGCGTGAGCGTTGACTAACAACCAGCGATTCCACTCGTAAATTCTTGAATACTTGGGGTTTTAAACCATATCATGAATACTTGATTCTTGAATACCTGGGGCTATAAGCTCAACCCCATGGCTAGTTGGTGAAATTGAGCCGGTAAAGGGTTTGGTCGAGGAGATTGACGAATCATGGGTACTTTTGGTGTTCGGACTTGGTAGGGGGATGATCGGTGGACGGAGATTGATGTTTAGTGGTGATCTACGGATATTATAATTTTCTGGTTGACGGAGAGTCAACGAATCTCGAACAAGCAGCTGTGGAACCTGCTCCTGAGAGCAGCCTATATTTTTTTGACATAAATGTGTTCTTTACCGTATATTAATGCATGATCTATCTGGTTACCGGATTACTAAACCATATGTCATGGTCTGCTTGAGTATGACTTGTTTTCCAATATCCTGTGAATAGTATCATGTATGCGAGTTTACTTGCCTATTTTATTGGAATCTCACTGGATTTTTAACTCATTCTATAAATTTGTTTTCCTTACAAGGATGAGAACATGAGAGGTTGAATTGGGAAGGCATAGACTTTATCTAAGTTTTGTTAGTTGTTCGCGTAGCACTCCTTAGAATTTCTAGCTTGCTCATATGGTTTTGATTTTGTAAATTCAACTCTGTGACTGTATTTATAGATTGTACGGGCATTTGAGATCCATAACTGTACACATTGGAGGTTGTATTTATTATCGCCTTTATTATTGATGTTATTGTTCTAAAATTTCGTAACGCATGACCGAGTCCTAACGAGAGTTGAGTAGGTAGTCCACCAAACCCTTGGGTATGTCCTAGGGGAGCGTGATGCTGTTACATAAACAACTAATTGTGGGTAGAAATGATGAAAAAAGGCATATTCTTGGTATGATTGATTTTGTTGTTCACATAAACAAACTGTCGTCTGGTCACAGAAACGAACGTGTACTAGTTATTCCAATCACAGGTATGGTAGGGATTGGCAAAGCTACGCTTACCCTAGCTGTTTACAACAGTGAAGAAGTACAATTCTCATTAAAAATTTGGGTTTCCCTGCCTGTAGAATTTGATGCAATTGCCATTACAAAAAAGATTCTTGAATCTGCTACTAATAAAGAGTGCAAATTGTCAACTTTGGATTCTATTCGGAGAAAACTTCAAAAATGTGTTTCAACAAAAAAAAGTTTCTATTGGTGTTAAATAACTTTTGGAATGAAAAACATGATGATTGGGAAATTTTAAGTTTACATTTTAGATATGGAGAACTAGGAAGCAGAGTTATTGTCACCACTAGAAGCACTTTAGCTTTATCAATTGTTCGCACTGGCCTTGAATATAATCTTCAACATTTGTTTGATGAGGATTGTTGGGGAGTTATGAAGCAAATGGCTTTTCTAGAATTGAACATCCAGGTACCTGAGAAATTGGAACAAATAGGCAAGGAAATAGCCAAAAAATGTAAAGGGTTGCCATTGGCAGCCAAAACTCTTGGGAGTTTCTTGCATTCTAAATTTGATGAGGACTGGTACTCAATTTTGGAGAGTGCATTCTGGGACTTGGAACAAGATAAAAATGGCATCATTCCATTTCTTGCCCTCAGCTATTATCATCTCTTTGCACATTTAAAAAAAATGTTTTGCTTATTGTTCCATCTTCCTTCAAAACCATGAGTTTGAAGTGGATGACTTGATCTTGCTATGGATAGTAGAGGGATTTGTAGAGCCTAATAGTGGAAGAAGACTAGAAGACATTGGTAAAGATTACTTCAAGGATCTGTTGTGGAGGTCCCTCTTTTAGTGTTTGTCTGGCAATCCTAATTCTCCCGAGATATGGAAAATGCATGATCTTATTCATGGCATGACACAGTTAGTTTCTTCAAATGTATGCTATCGGATGGAAATTGAAAGTATCAATTGGTATCCCTCCTATGGAAACATTCGTCATTTGTTTTTAAGCCATGACAAAAGTACAGTTCTTTGAGCACCTAGAGTTTCTTGCATATCATAGTTTACGAACCTTTATATTCTTTTGCAAAAGTGGGGTTGGATTGCAAGAACTTAATGATGGCCCATTACTGAAATTTAGGTCATTAAGAGTACTGGACTTGAGAAAGACAGGTCATAAAAAGGTATCAATGTCAGTTGATCACTTGAAGCATTTGCGCTACATGAACCTTTCTAAAAATAAAATTTAGCGACTACCAGGGGAATTTGTAAGCTTTTGGCCTTACAAACACTTAAACTAATAAATTGTGATGAACTTCGTGAGCTGCCCCCCGGCTTGAAGAACTTAATCAACCTTGGGCATCTTGATCTAAATATGTAGGGCAAGTTAGATGTTATGCCATCAAACTTGGGAAGGTTAACCAATCTACAGACTCTCCGTGTATTTAAGGTTGGAAAAGATGAAGGATGTGGCATTCAGGAGTTAGGGAATATGAGGTTTCTCAGAGGATCTCTTTGTATCACGAATCTTAATTTTGTAGCAAATGAAACACAAGCAAAGGAGGCAAACTTGAAAGAGAAGCCATGCCTTGACAAACTTGAGTTAGAATGGAGCAAAGATATTGCTGATAGCAATCATCAAGCTGAAGTTCTTGAAGGCCTTGAACCTGATATGAATCTAAAGGAGCTAGTCATTATGAACTACTCTAGCAACAGGTTTCCTGGTTGGTTAAGTTTACCACAACTCATGCTTACTAGTATTCAGTTGCAGCTCCATTCTTCCAGCCCTTGGGCAACTTCCATTACTGAAATTACTTGACATTGAAGGTATGTCTTCTTTGGTTCAAGTTGGCTAAACATTTTGTGCATCGAATGCTACCATAAGATTTCCTTCTTTGGCGTCCTTAAAATTTCTTTATATGCCTTCATGGACTGGTTTGGAAAACAATGACATGCCTCGCCTCTATTTGCTCGCTTTTGAAGACTGCCCTGAACTAACTGAGTTACCACCATCACTTGACAACCATGATTCCTTGTAATTAACAATTACATGATGCCCTGGGCTTCAGGGATGGGTAGACAAGCTCACCGATGCTTTCAGATCTCGAACAGTGTTCTCATAGCGCTTTATCCACGGGCTGATGAAGGTAATGTTTTCTTAAGTTTGGCTACGCTATATTGTTTTCCCTTTATCAGGAAAAAATAGAATAACATCAAAACAACCAGCTATTATGGATTTGACAATACAGAGAATCTTATGTTTAGGTGAGGGATGCAAAGTGTTAGAAATTTTTCAAAATTTGTATGATGTACATACATGTAATTAATATATATTCATTCATGTTTTTGATATGATACATTTTAGAAACATTCACAATACTATACATGTATCAAAAACATGAATGAATATACATTAATTACATGTATGTACATCATACAAATTTTCAAAAATTTTCAAAAATCCCCCGCCATTTTCAAAATTTAGAAAATGAATTTGTAAAAGGTTACTGAATAATCTAACACTTATATGCATAAATAATGGTGTCTTTCGATTGAACCACTATTTTAGTGAAGGTTCTTTGAAATCAATCCTACAAGATGGTAGAAAAGCTTTGAACCACTTGGACATTGGACCAACCTCATAAACACATCACACACTGAGCAATGCACAACCATAAATTCTTCAACGATACATTTTACGGTCTTGTATCACTATCCTTTCATGAATGTTACAAAGTAAAGTCCTTAACTTTGTGGTTTGCCGAAAACCAACATTCATATAGGCGACATTTTAGTGCCCCCGCCATAGATAGCACTTTTAAGATTCGTTAAGAGTCCAATAACTCACTCTTACATTTGCACTAGCAAGAATAACATGTACTATTCTACATTGGGATGTCTAAACTTCACATAGTGCACCAACCACTAGAATGGTGCACTTTCACTCATTGAATTCAAGACTAAACGTTGTATCTAGCGTTGAATTGAGGTTCCACCATTAGTGATCAAGAATTTTGGATTTTAAACCCATCCCCCTTGATATCCTTAACACCAAATTCCTTGATAATCCTTTTGTCAAAGGATCACTCAAATTTTTATTGGATCTCACAAAGTCAATTGATATAACTTCATTTATGATCAAATCTTTGACATAACTATGTCTTAAACCGATATGTCTTGACTTACCATTTTACACTTGACTATATGTTTTAGCAAGTGTAGCTGCACTATCACAATGGATTGAGATAGGTGACAAAGGTGTTGGCCACAACAGTATATCACAAAGTAAATTATGTAGCCATTCAGCTTCTTTACACGCCGAAACAAGTGCTATAAATTCTGCTGCCATTGTTGAATCGATGATACAAGTTTGTTTCTTAGAACCCTAAGAAATTGCACCTTCACCAAGCATAAAGATCCAACTACTTGTCGACGAATAATCATCTTTATTAGTAATCCAACTAGCATTTGAAAATCCTTTTAAAACTGAAGGATAACCGGTATAACATATACCATAGTCCTTAGTGACCTTTAAATACTGTAAAACTTTGGTTACACCTTACCAATGTAACCTACTAGGGTTGCTTGTATATCTGCTCAACATACCAACTGCATATGCAATATCAGGTCTAGTACAAGTCATTGCATACATTAAACACCCTATAATCTTGGCATATTTCAATTGAAATTTTGGATCCCCTTCATTTTTCACAAAGTTTATTTTAGGATCCAATGATGTTGAGGTTGGAATACAATCACTTTGATTGAACTTGTTAGGAATCTTTTCAATATAATGCGATTGAGACAACATTATATTGTTATCATTTTTAAGATTCTTATACCAAGAATGACATCTGCCTCACCCATGTCTTTCATGTCAAATTTGATTGAAAGCAAAGTTTTTGTGACTTTAACTTGCTCCAAATCAGTCCCAAAAATTAACATGTCATCAACATATAAACAAATTATGACACTTTTTCCATCGTTAAACTTGCTATAAATGCATTTATCAGATTCATTTATTTTGAATCCACTAACAAGAATAACTTGATCAAATTTCTGATGCCATTGATTCGGTGCTTGCTTTAGTCCATATAAAACCTTTACAAGTTTACACACTTTATGCTCTTGACCAGGTATCACAAACCCTTCGAATTGTTCCATACATATTTCTTCATCCAAATCTGTGAGAACCCGTATTTTTCCCTAATAATTTTCCTAGGGTTTTTCCCCTTTGATGGCATGTTTTCTGCATTTTCTGACTTAGAAAATTTTCCTGGTGAATTTTATGAGTAATTATAGTTTTTAGATGATTTTTCTAGTATTGGATAGTTTTTGAAAAATTAAGGATATATAAAGGACGTGGGACCCACTAGTGCGAAAAGTTCGAAAAAATTCGGCCAATAAGGTTAAGTTCCGGATACTGAGTGAAATTTATCGGGTGTCAAGAGATAAGTAGAGGATGAGATGTGATTGATGTGAGAGGAAAAAAGAAGGATAGGAATGCTTTAAATGAAGTGACAAGTGTCACTTTAAGAGTGGATGACAACTATTCATTTTTTTGACTTAATTGACCCATTGATTAAATATCTCAAAATTACCACAAAAATCACCATTTCTTCACCATTGTGGCCGGCCCTCTCTAGCAAGGAAGAAAGAAAAACTCTTCAAAGAAAAACTCTCCATCTAGTGCAAATCATCCAAACCAAGTGCTTAAATTTGTTTCTACTCCATAAAATCCCTCCATTTGGTGCTAGTAAGTGATTTTGTGGAAGTGTCCAAGGAAGCTAAGGTGTCCTACAACTCTCCCTCTCTTGTTTACTAGGTGAGTGGTGATTGAACTTCCTCCTACACTTAATGAAGCTTAAGTTGTGCTTAGTGGTAGCTAAAGTGCTGAAATTTGTGGTTTATTTCTTGGTTTGAGATGAATTGGTGAAGTTTTCAATTTATTGATGAATTTTCTGGTTTAATGTGATCATGATGTTGTGGCTATCTATGATGGTTGGTAATGATGGTTAATGACTCTAGTAGGTGTATATGATAGATAATTGTAACCAATTTCTGGTTTGGAAGGAATTTGAGAAAGTTAGGGTTTTATATCCCCAATTCTGTCCGGTTTTGTATCTCATGGTTAGAGGCCGAATTGGCCTTGTCTTAAAACATGAAAGTTGTAGGTATTGATGTGTTTGAGGTGCCTGTAAAATTTCAGATTCATCGGAGTTGTGTAGAGTGAGAAAAGTCGATTTTACTGTTGCTGTTCTGGGTTCTTCAGGATGGCCGAACTGCGCCTGTAATTGGCTGTTTTGACTGGAATTTCTTTGGATTTGGTTGTTGAGGTCTTCTGATGAAATGTAGCTTGATGTCTTAGGTACCATATTCCTTTGGAATCAATGAATTTGGACTTGTATAGACTGAGTTGGACTAATTACAGCATAGTGTAATTTGTAAACCTGCAATTAAGGTTCTGGTTTGGTCTTTTGCATATTTGACCTAGTTGTGCTAGGATTTGGACTGAGTGGCCTTCTACATTGTTGTAGCCCTGTCTTTTAGCTTCGATATGGTGGGTCTTGCACCCTTATCCGATAAGCGTAGCGCAATTTGTACCATTACCGCATAATGAGGACAAAACTGTTTTTGTTGTTAGGGCCAAGTTAGTTACATTTCCTGATTTTCTGGTTTGCTATAATGCTTATATATGCATATGAAACCCTATTGGGGTTGTGATTGGCATTGTTTTATGACTCGTTATCGAGTCTCATTGTACTTGTTTACGTGTTCTAGGGCGTGACGGTGGTTCACGACATTCTCTTGACGGAAGTGCATGAAACAACACTTAATTGATAAGTGAGTATACTACTCACTTGAATGTTACAATGTGGCTTTGCTATATGTGATTTTGATGCCTTGAAGGCTTATTTGGCTATTGGAATTGATTGAGGTAAGGGTGTACTTGACCGCCCTCACCCCTTGTGATACCGTTAATGACTGTTTACCGCTTCACTGATATACTGCACTTGCTATATGAGATATTGAATTCACTTCATGAAAAACTGATTTGGTGTCGTTTGGACGAGTATCCAACGGCCTTACTGTACTACTGAGCTCAACCCCGTTGGTAGTCAATTGAATCGAGCCGGCGGGGGCTTGGTCGTGAAAATTGACATGCCACGGGGACTGTACTGGGGAATCTTGTAGTAATGAGACTCTTGATTCCGGTAAACTCGAGTATTACCAAAAGCTACTGATTGGAGTGCGGGCCCGGTTGGGGTATGTTTGGTGGAAGGGATGGGAGTGAAGTGGGTTCTACGGTTGGTACTCATAAACGTTGACGGAGAGTCAATGAGATTGGATCAAGAATGTAAGCGTGGAAATGGGCTCTTGAGAGCCTTCCCTATCCTTTTACCGACTTGTTTTATTCTTTAATTGTGTACTTGAAATGAAAGGTTATGCTATATGCTCTTTGTTGCTTATGTGGTAGTAACTCACTGGGCTTAAGCCCATTCCATTCCATTTGTTTTCCTTACAGGAAAATGACCACTTTTGGAAAGGTTATACTTGTTGGTTGTCAAGTTGAGCTCATGTAAATGTATCTTTTGGATAGCTCTTTGAATGAAACCCTAATGTGTATTGGGTTCACTTTCTTTTGATTGGCAAACCGAACATGTATATTCGTAATGAATGGTTTTGATATGCCGCTTTGGCTTGTAAATGTTACATTTCAATGTATGTATGTTTGGTTGATATTTGGTTGAATTTCGGATCAACTCGTATTTCAAACGGCAAAAGAAAAATTTTGGCTACTCTCGGCCTAGTATCTGGATTCTGACGTGGCTGGTACTGTTCATCATCGGCTTCGATTTTCATTTTTTTTTTATTTTGTGATTTTGACTTGTTTACGCGCGTGGGTATGTTCCGGAACGTATTAGATCGACGTGAACTGATCCGTGGTCCTGGCGAGAGCTGGGCAGGCAGTCCGCTAACCCCTTTGGTTCGCCTTAGGGGAAAGTGGGGCTGTTACAAAATCACCATTCAAGAATGCTGTTTTAACATCCATTTGGTGAATGACTAGATTTTGGATAGAAGCTATAGCAAGTAGTACTCTAATTGTAGCAATTCTAACTACAGGAGAATATGTGTCAAAATAGTCCATACCATACTTTTGTGTAAACCCTTTGGCAACCAATCTGGCCTTGAACTTATCAATAGTTCCATTGATCTTCATTTTCTTCTTGAAGATCCACTTACAACCAATTGATTTTGAACCAGGTGGTAAGTCTACTAATTTCTAGGTTTTATTACCCATGATTGAATCCATCTCATTATTAATAGCTTCCTTCCAAAAAGGAGCATCTTGTTATTTCATTGTTTCTTCATAGGTCTTGGAATCAGTCTCAGTATTGAAGTAATATGAAATTTGGTTGCACACTGTATCTCTAGTTCCTTCAACTATATACATTTAAAAGTCCGAACCGAAGTCTTTTGACTTTCTAACTCTTTTGCTCCTTCTCAATTCAATGGTTTCATTTTCACCATCTTTTTGTCAATTCACTTGATTTTGGAATAATATCTTTTATAGAGGTGAACCTATTCTCTTCAAAAATAGCATCCTTAGATTCAATTATGGTATTAACCAAAATTGAATCATTAGGTTCAATTACCATGAACCTATATGCTTTACTATTTTGTGCATATTCTAAGAATATACACTCCACACTTCTTTCTCCCAATTTCCTTTTTTAGGTTCTAGGAGTTTTACAACAACCCTACAACCCCAAACTTTCAAATTGTTTAGGTTGGGCTTGCTTTTATTCCAAAATGCATAAGAGGTTATAGAACTCTTTTTATTAGGAACTCTATTTAGGATATGACAAGCCGTTAACAAGGTTTCATTCCAAAATCCTTAACTTAGTCCAAATTTTGACAAAAGTGCATTAACTATTTCTGTCATCACACGATGTTTCCTTTTGACTACACCATTTTGATATGGTGTATAAAAAACAGTCACCTCATGTTTTATCCCAATAGACTCAAAATAGGTAATATCATAATACTCTCCACCTCTATCTGTTCTTAGACATTTGATAAAGGTTTTACAATGAAGTTTAATTTCTGATTTGTATGTCTTGAATTTTTGCATTGCTTCACCTTTTGAGTGTAACAAGAAAATATGACAATATCTAGTATAATCATCAATAAAAGTCACAAAATATTTTTTTAACACCCAAAGTAGAAGTACCATGCAGATCACATACATCACTATGAATAAAATTCAAGATTTTATATGATCTTTCAACTTTAGGAAATGAATTTCCTGTGATTTTCGTTAGCATGCATGTTTTGCATTTTCCTTCAATCTTATCACAATATGGCAGTAAATCAAGTCTCATCATTTCATACATTCTTTTGTAATTAATATGGCCAATCCTATTATGCCACAATTCAAAAGAAAACTAAACCAAATACGCAAAAATAATATCAATTTTATTATTTCTAATAGTAAATACATTCAATTTAAACATCACATTGCAATGATAACCCTTGACTACAAACATACCACCTTTAGACAAAATAAATTTGTCAGCCTCAAACACAAGTCTAAAGCCAAATTTATTTAACAGATTAGCCGACACTAAGTTCTTCCTAACTTCCGATACATAAAACACATTCAAGGTTACAATATTTCCGGAAGTAAATTTTAATTCTACTTCTCCAATACCTTGAACCAGAATTGTAACAGAATTTTTCATGTAAACAACGGTGCTTTCATCCACCGGTTTCATGGACTTGAAGAACATTTTATTGTTGCACACATGTCGTATAGCTCCAGAATCAACATACCAAGCAAAATCATCTTCAATCATATTGATCTTAGACATCATTGTCACAAGATTTTTTCTTGTGTTTTGGGAAGACTCTTGTTTCTTTTTCTTGTTTTGAAGAATCTTGCATTTGGACTTGTAATGTCCCTCTTTCTTGCAATAGAAGCATTGTCCCTTCTTCCTTTTCTTGGACTGGTTCTTGAGTTGTTGGTCCTTCTTGTTTCCTTGAGACTTTTCAGTTTGTCTCTCTTCAATCACATGCACTTTTGAAGTAGAATCTTGGTTCTCTTCAAAGATTTGAGTATCCTTCTTTTCTTGCATGCGAATTTCCTCTTCTACTCGAAGAGATTTAGAAGAATCTCAAGAGAGATATCCTCATTTTTATGTTTGAGGTCTCTCTTGAAATCTTTCCAAGAAGGTGGTAACTTATCTGTTATAGAGCAAACAATAATGGCTTCATCCATGTGCAGATTGTGTTATGTGAAGTGATTAAGAAACCTTTCAATTTCACTAACTTGCTCTATAACAGACTTACTATCTACCATTTTATAATTATTAAAAGATGAGACAAGAAACTTCTTACTTGTAGCATTTTCTTGCATGTACTTGGACTCCAAACGATCCCAAAGTTCCTTGGCGGTAGTAATTGAATGCTAGATATCAAACAGGCTGTCACTCATGATATTGTGGATGTGACCATGGCATATTTCATCGTCGTTCTCCCATTTCTGACGTTTTAGGATGTCTTCAAGAGTTTCTTCCTCGAGATTGATGATCAATGGTTTTGGTGTGGTCAAAACATAGATCACTTGGAGTGCAGTGACAAGGAAATGAACATGTTTTTGCCAACGAATGAAATTTCGTCCATCAAACCTCTCAAGCTTGACATTGTTGGATGCCAACTCTTTCAGGGTACCAGCCATTGTAGAGTACAAAATAAAGCCTAAAGATTGTTGGGAATATTGCAACGAATTGGCAAATATTGTGACAAGAATTGGCTTTAAATCGTGATAGAATATCAATTTCCTTTAGGCTTTATTTGTCCGATATAACGTGCATTAATCTTGGACAGATATCCTTTAGGATAAGATAAAATTTGTTTGTCTTAAACTTTTGCACAAAGTAAGACAAACCCTTCTGAACTAAGGAGTGTTTTTGAGAAAATACACATTAGTAGGAAAGTGATTTTCTGTAGTAAATCACTCTCTACTTGACCTCTTTATAAAGGAAAGATTGTTTAAAAAACAAAAGAATTCATTAAATACTTTTATAAATATATTCATGTATGTAGGAATCCTTGAATTTGTGCTTAAATTCATAAAATGCATGAATTAAAGTGCTTAAATTTGTACACAATACTTTGAATCTATTCATACAAATATTTAATGAATTCTTTTATTTGTTAAACAATCTTTCCTATATAAAGAAGTCAAGTAGAGAGTGATTTGTTGCAGAAAATCACTTTCCTACTACTGTGTATTCTCTCAAGAGCATTCCTTAGTTCAAAAGGGTTTGTCTTACTTTATGCAAGAGTTTAAAACAAACAAATTTCATCTTATCCTAAAGGATATCTGTCCAAGGTTATTGTACGTTATACCGGACAAATAAAACCTAAAGGAAAGTGATATTGTATCACGATTTGAAGCCAATCCTTGTCACAATATTTGCCAGTTCATTGCAATATTCCCAACACAAAGTCTCAACAACAACTTGTAATTTGCCATTACTTATTATGTTGGTATGCTTACAAGTACTTTCCCATCCGCTTGAAAGTAAACTTGTATGTTTGATTTCTTTTATTGGGGTGTCATTGCGTAGATTATGATGAGGCTTTCACTTGGTTGTTAAAATATTTGGACCATGAGAATCTGTGGACTACGGCCTTTATTTACTCAAGCCAAATTACATGACTGAGCATTTTAGGATATGCATACTGTGTTTCGTCTTTTTATTGCACTGGAATCCTTGCATGATGCATAATTTAATGCATGGAGACTTCATTTAGAAATAGTTCTCCGGTTGGAAACTTTCTTATTTTAGTAAAGCAAGTTATATTATCATATTAAATGTTTGTTTAGTTTTGATAGACTATCAGATATTATGAGTCCATGTTTTATCAGTATTTTATTATACTGTTTTAGAAGTCATTTTTTTCGGATAAATAACTTGTGGATCATTTAATTTTTTCAAGTTGACGAGTATCAATTGACTAGGTACCTTTTGAAACTGGAAAAATAAGACGAGACGAACTGAACCATTAATACAAAATTTCATTTGGGTAAAGAGGATTAGATGATTCTGTTCTTTATAAACCAGTTCTCATTGGACTATATTCCGGCTAAGCTTGCATACCATGATATCTCATCTGCATTAGCTCATTCCATTGTAAAATTCCTAACATATTTGAGCATGCTTGTATAAAATTTGAATTTCCATTCATTTGACATGTATGTATGGTGTATTTTCAGAAGATACATGTATGCTTGCATTTTAAGCAACTTCCTGTGGTTTGACCCCATTCCTAATAACATTTCAGATAGCTGGAGTTGAGGGTTGAAGATCGTGATCTAGTAGTTTCTTGCATGAATGACTCGCGAGCCTAGATTTGATGCCCAACTGAATTGCTGTTTATGTTAAACAGCATCATCTGTATTAGAATTTGTTACTTTCGAATTCTCTACTTCTGCCCCTCGTACTTTTCTGATATTGTTTGGCATGTTGGCAAAAGCCTTATGGATCACTTTACTATCTCGTTTTTCTTCTATTTTTCTCTCTTTTTTAATGTAAATTTGCCAGAATACCAAAACTTTATCAGGTCATGGTGTTTGTCAATTAATTCAGAACTCTTCTGAGGGAACAGATGAATTTGGGCTGAGATATGACAGTTTCCAGAATAGGTCCTGCGGTTGTTAGTTAGATGTTGAGATATTCAATCATATAGCTGTATATACAATTACGTCATGACAGAAACATATATGGTAACAATATATACAACTATATGATTGAATATCTCAACATTAGATGACCGTTTTGAATAATCAAGTTCATTTTTCAACTCTGTCATCCTGTGTGAAGCTAATGCTACTGAGCTTCAGATACCATGCTAATTTGAGCCCCTGGTAGAGCTATTTTGCTTCTCCAGACAGCAGAATGTAGTGCTTTCCTTAATTATAGACTCCAATTTCACTTCTAACCACTTGGAACGCAATCTGGATATAGCTCTGTATACCACCATATAATGAATTAAACATATTTTGTGGTATGCATTACTCAGAGCAAGAGATACACCGTGGAATCGGGTAGCTTTACCAGCCAACTATAACGGTTTTGCAAGAAAGCTGTTGAATTCTGCTTACAGGTAACTTCTTTTTATTGATAGATTTTTGTACCTGAAACAAAATTAAGCACAAGACATCTGGTAGCAATACTAGGATAGTTACGTGGCAGGCTTTCCAATCCCTGAATACCCATGCTGAGGCCAAAGCTTAGACAAGCTTCATTGTTGAATTAGACGTCAAACTCACATAATGAATCTAGTATTCACTGTTGGGATTGGAGTACTTTTACGACTATATATATTGCTTAATGATCTGTTAAACAGAAAATAACACAATTAGTTCATGAAAATACGACCACGAGGTGATGGTTACTTGCATCTGAACGACAAGCATAATGCAATTGCAAACCACCGGTGTCCCCAGAAGAGCTATCAATGGAAACTGCAATCTATTAGCATCTTATACATCAAATGACCCTTTTGCTTGGGTGAATTACATCTTATAGATGTCAATCAGGTCAGCTCAACTAGTTTGTTTTGTACTTTTTGCCCAAGAGAGGTTCAAATTCAACCGGTATGTTTCATACATTTTGCTAAAGAGTTGTTCAAATTTTGTTATTAGCCTCCCCTCAGTGGTACTGTAAAATTACTATAAACCTGCAATGGGACCAGTGGACTACGTCTTCCTTTAAATCATAAATGTTTCTGTACCAAAACTTAAATAAGAAAATGATATCATCCAGTATATAATCCTCCTAATACAATTACCCCCACATATAAACGAAAATACTTGCACAGCTTAAAGATTAAGACCAAGAACGAGGGAAATTAATATAGAGACAAGACTGAGAGCAAATCATGGGATGGCACTGTTAGCTACAATATTTTCATGCTAATTGCATGTTCAGCAAAAGTAGTCAAATCTTTTTCACGCATTACTTGGTCATGATGGTTCAATACTAGTTCAACTGTGTTGCTCCAAAAAAAAAAGGAATAAAAATTACTTTAACTACGTCCTATTCAAGGTATTCAAGACACTATCTAATGATAATTATGGTATTATTGAAGGTAACTTAATTGATAGTATATGGATACATTTATTAGAAAACAGAGTTCCAAAGCTTAATATTAACTCCTCCATTTTGCCTCTGATTAGAGGTGACTTTCTTTTCCATGACGTATGAAGCCATATGCAGTATATGCAATGTCAGCTAAGACCTGGGGACAAATAATTCTTTCAAATAATATTCTGCTTGTATTACAAGCACGTTTTCCAATTAACTTTTTTTTCTTTTTAACCACCATTTTATCTTACATATATCACATTATAAAATGTGTTATAGTGATTTGTTAAAATAATATGTCAAATAATCTTCTATCCAAACACAGTTAATGTTATCTTTGACCCTGGAAATAAACATTTTTTGGGTACTAAATTGAATGCTTATTGTTTGTAGGCACTCTGTGTAATCCTATTTTATTTTCCACCGAGTGAAGCAGTTAAGAGAAGTCAATGCAGTTTGAAGAACTTTTGATTAGTCCATCCTGTTAATAATAGTAGTATACTTTGGGTTTGTTCTAGTTTGAGTGTACTAATGAAAGTGCAGGTCCAGAAAGATATCCGAGATCGTGAATTTAGAGCTGTAGTTTGGCCGCTTTTTGGTTACTTATATAAGCTTTTATCAGGCATTCAACATTAACATATTTGGATACCAAGAGGAAATGGAGAGTTCTAGCGAAAAAGTTTTTACAAATACCTAAACATTTAGGTCGAGCTTGGTTCTCCATCAAAATTGGAATTGCATGACATAATATGCTACAAATTTCTATAATGACAAGATTTTGATTCCGGTCCAATCCTAATTCTTTAGAGCACCTAACAAAATTCTACAATGTAATGCTTCCTTCTCAGAAAACTAATTTCCCTATGAGCATACCACCTTTGATCCAAAAGCAGATAGGTTTGCTAATAATTCAAAGCTTTCTCTAGGAATTTATTGGAGGCACATCTGCTCAGTGTTTATTTTCCTCTGTTTAAATAAGAGATGTATCACATCAAGAACAAAAGAAATTCAATTAGGAACAGCAAAATCATTTCCTCATGAAGCCACAAAAATTCTTTCTCAAAGGAAAATTCTGATGCTCGATAGCACATATAACGTTTCAGTAGATCCCTTGTGGTTTTTTTCTTATTTTTTAACGAACTAGTAATTGTGATTGCATACAAGTAAGACCCAGAAGACAAAACCAGACTAGCTAATTCAGTTGCTCGCACAAGCATCAACTAGAAGGGTTAAAAACATAAATGAGTATCAAAGGAAATAATCGTCACTGACAGAGCTTTTAGATCATTTCCACATTCCACTCTGGTCTACATGCTGCAGTGCAAACCAATTTTATTTTGGATGTACAACAAATCCAAGCCATCAACATATTCAATGGTCTGTGTTTTTTTACATCCAAATCCTAGACAAACCAAATTCGTTAAATTTTGCAATCATACTCTCTCTCCCTCTTTAAGAGAACTTAATGCAAACTTTATGCTTCATCCAGAAGAATGTCAGCTAGAGTAAGAGGGCTTACACCATATAAGTGAGTTCATTATTCACTTTGTTATTTGCTTTACTAACTAATATCAGCTAAGTGGATATTTGCATCATAAAGTTGCTGAATATTGTCATATAATAAAAGGCAGAAAAAGGAAAAAAAGAAAATTGCACTGAGATGGAAAAAGCACTTTTTGTTATTGGTCCTAGCCGTTTCTCAGTTCTTATAACTAGAAGGTTTGTTTTGGTGAAATATATGAAAACAGTTTCTTGGTGAATTCAAAATTGGCTCAAGTATGCTAAATGACCGAAAAGGAGAAATTAACAAAAAACTCAATTAAACAAAACTAGAAGAGAGATAAAACTAGTGAGTCTTTAATGATACAATAAGAGCACAAGCAACAAGTTCTTACCTCATAGCACTAATCTAGCCTATTAAGTCTTCAGTATCTGCTCTGTGGGGATATCTCTTCATAATCTAGAAAAACTGAAGAAACATGTTCGATCTTAGACCAATCCCGGGCATTCGGATACCTGCACTGTTCTATAATTCTTGGGCAGTCTTTGACGATTATTGTTTCAACTGAAGCTGGAATTCCATCATCTGGTAAAGACCGCAACTCTGAACATGCAATAATCTCCAAGTGTTTGAGGGAATGCAAGTATGAAAGAGATGGAAGAGATACAAGTTTGGGGCACTGCTTGAATCTGCACTCAAGAAGTTTTGGGAAGTCACCATCCTCCATACCATCCCACACCTCTAGGTTCAACAAGGTATCAAGTTCTAACTTCTCTAATTTTGGGAATGCATGAAGATATTGAACCCCATTTTTTCGATGGAATACCTGATCTATAACTCTTACCCCATTCATTTCATATATCTCAAGAAATTGTAGAGATGGCAACATGCCAAGTGATGGCAATAAAGAACAATTTCTACACTTGAAAAGAGTGATTTTGACTATTTGGGCAAAAGATGGATCACTTATCCATGATGGTAATTTAGATCCATTGAAGAAGAATATCTCTAACTCCTTTAGGCCGAAATGGGGCTGCAGACATTCTAATATCTGCTCTTCGACTTGCACTCTATCGGAGTGACAAGTAGACCATTGCAACTGTAATTTAGTGATGTGTTTCTTGTTACTCAGGTTAGCTTGCTCTGCCTCGTCAGGACTTGAGATATTTTCCAGCCTTGAAATGCACAACGATCCTCTGAGGTTAACTAGATTCTTTAGCTCTCCTATATAACAACCATCTTTCTTTCCAACAAGGAATCCACTCAAGGTTTGTAGGCTTGTCAAACTTCCTAAACCAACAGGCATAGACTTCAATTGTCCAATAATGTCAAGATCAAGATGGCGCAATCTAACCAAATGCCTTGTGTTTATGGGTAATCGACAAAGCTGCAAGCAACCCTTCAATTTCAATGTTTGCAACAAATAAAGGGAATCAACTGTTTCAGGCAAGTACTTGATAGATGTCTCTGATACATCCAAATAATGCAAATATTCAAGATCCCCAACAGAGCTAGGTAGTTCAGTTATGTCTAGTTGATGTAAATCCAAAGTCCTCAAATGTTTTAGATGAAGGAAGAGGTCATGTGAGACATGATTAAAATCAGTAGCACACTCACAATGTAGCATGAGAGTTTGCATACCCGGAAAACTTTTGAGAACTCCTACAATGTGTAAATCAAAGTTCTCACAGAAGAGAGACAGATGCTTGATCGTGCTTGGAATGCTGACCAACCCTACTTCATCTGCGAGCATGAAATCTTCCATTGGCAGCTGCTCTTCACCCTCAAACAAATTACTATCAAGCATATTTTCGTTAACTGCGAACAATTGACCATATAGGTTATCATATCTTACAGGCACAAACAAATTGTCTTCCACCATCGAATAAAAAACAGTACCACCAACAATCTCTATTATTTTCTCGTTTTCTGGCTCAAAAATTCCTCGCGCAACCCACAACTGAACCATGGAATCCTTATCAAATTCAAACTTGGGTCCAAACAAACGGCTGAACAACCTACAACTCATTTTGGGAGACCTTTCATGGTCTGTAATAGAATTCAAAGCCACCTTAGACACAGATTGATCTAATGCTGAGCTTTCTGTCATTTCCAGAAGGTCAGTGATTGTAGTGCTCCCTGTATAGCTTTTGTTAGATTGCGAGGCTACATCAGACACAGATTGATCTGCCCTTGAGAGTTCTTCCACTTTTGGTTTACAATTTTTAAAAGGCTTCAAGCTAATTTCACTCAACTTCTGCACCGCCATACCCTTTACACTTTTCTTTTTTGAACGTAAAACCATCCCTGATGGGGAAGGTTCAAGACTCTCCTGCAAAGCCAAATAAAAGTTACTACGCTTCATGTGTAAAAGAATTCAAATTTCCAGCTAGCGCATGGCTTTAATAGATTCAAAGCTAAATGGGATTTGTAAAAAACGTCCATTTCGCTGTAACTCTTCCTTTTTTTTTTAGGATTTGGAAAATTGAGAGGCCGCTCGTATGATTACCCGGGTTAAATAGCTCAAGATTAAATTAAGGGAGTGATATCTCTACAAATTTCACCCCATAAAATTGACATAAACACGTTCTTGCAGTGAGAGTGGACCTCAATTATATTTTATGTTGACCAGAAAATAGGTTAAATTTTGTAGATCAAAAGTACGTTAAGAAAACTTGGATCTGCAGCGTCCTCATCTTTCGGCCCTTTGCTTTTGCTTTCATGAAGCAACTTTTGACGTTGGGGCATCGTGGACCGATTGAACGGCGGAGCGGAGGATCAGAATTGGAAGTAAGAGAAGGATAAGACACCTTGTTAGGTATGAAAAGGATAAGATCCGGAAGAAAAAGCAGAAATGTTAAGAGTGAAATGAGAGGGTGCAAGGAAGATAGTAAAGGGATAATTTCAAAAAGGGTTAATTTCACATACCTCCCCTAAGATTTTTGGCAATCGCAAAAAGCTCCCCTCAAGTTCTAAAAATTATCCCTACCTCCCCTATTTTCACTATTTAAGTAACACTCTAGGCCCAAAAGGCTATATACTTTTTCTCGAAAATCCTATAATGCCCTTGAGTTATAATTCACAATAAAAATGTAAAGGAAAAAAATGATTCACATTCTCAATTTCATTTATCTTTACTTGCTATCACTATTACCTACTCATCAACATCTAAATCACCATTAAATAAACACTTATCTTTGTTCTAATATTTCTCTTTTACCTAAAAATTTCTAATGCAAACCATTGTATCAACTATAAACGCTACATCAGATACCTAAAAACTTATCTATAATCTCATATCAATATCAGATTTTACTTAATACACAACAATATTCATCAATATCGCTAAACTTAAATTCCATGGTTACCACCTTTTTAATACAAAATAATCTAAATCACCACTACTAATATCAATATCCAATATTCTTGTGAAGTGAATTTAGCCATAGATATTGACTTCACTCCATGGGTAAACTCCCGACTGAAAGCAATTTTAAATGTAATTTTAGGTAAGCAAGATAACAGCACCAAGACAGAGGACTCTTTAACATAATGAAAATTCTTAAAGACCAAATTAGTTGAGATAAGAGGCAAGCATTAAAGATCAACATCGATAAAATGAGGGAGTTACTCATATTGCACTTACTGTATCCCACTGCAGTTTTTGCAGACAAATGTCCAGAAGTTAACGCATACATATTGAGGCCCCTGTTGGAAGAAACCAAGTCATTTGCAACATAAATCATATTGGTAAATCAGTTCTCAATTTACTAGATCATATTGATAAAACAGAAATCACTTGCATTTTGAACTATTGAAATAGAGCATCTAGCAATTAAGCTCGAAGTTCAAAATTAAATTTCACATGGAGAACTTAAATCAAGCGACGAAGTTCCAAAAGAGGCTTTGTCTAATTCACTTCATCAAGTAGCAACTATTTTCAATATATTAAAAGTTGCATTGCATTAGTGTTCAAAGTTTGATAACAACTCTATTGTCAAGAAATTTAACGATCAACAATGAGTAATCAGGATAATACCAAGCAGGATTGAACTATGTTTCCTAATCTGCAGGTTTTCTTCTCAAAAGAAATTGTTTCATATTCCAAACCTGAGGATTTTCTTCTCAAAAGAGAACTTTTTCTTAGTTTCTGCCCAGATGACACTAAAATAATAAAACATAAAAGATATAATTCTTCAGAAAAAGCTTAAGAGAGCAATGACCAAAAATGCAAGTGCACATGATACTCTGGAACCTATAATAAGCAACCTCCAATCAAATGACAAACAACAAATAGATCGTTCTCCTATCAGAAAGAACGATATCAACTTGTGGAATGTACAAGATAGTTGCATCACAACATTAAGGCACCAGATTTTCAAAAGCATTTTACACTTTACAGACACTTAAATGGAATAGCAGATACTTAAATATCCACTCCATTATTATCAAAGTATATTGAAGTTCAGAATGAGAAAAACTACTTTTCTAAAATATATCCAAAGTTCAAAATGAAACAACTAGTTTTTAAAGACAGATTGCTCAAAAGAGATCAATCATCAAATAATTTATGAAATATCAAAAAAAAAACTACCCTTCCTACAAAATAAAATAAAAATTTTCAAAGTAATATCGACTTAACGTTGCTCATAAAGTAGGAATGCCATTTCTGCAGCTAGTCAAGACCCATACCCTAGACCATACAAGATCAAAATCACTTCGTCTTTTTCACTCTTAGCTTCAATATGCTTAAGTTTATGGCGAGGACATCAAAACATCAGCAACATGTATTTTCTATGCTAGTGATAAGGGCACACCCGATGTGTGTGCAATTTAGGAACATTCCATGGATGGATTTAGCATAAAATTTTCACACATGAAGAGAGTAAATTTTCATCTTTTAATAGTTTTTTGAATATTTGTCAAAAAAAATTAGTTTTTTAGAATAGAATTTTAATTAATTTGTTGGTTACAATGTTTGTAAGTAGTTATATATGCCATATATATTTAGATAATTGGGGTGAAAGTTAATTGTGGTTAAGTTGGTCAGCAATATGGAGGTATAATTAAGTGATTGTAAGGGTAAAGGGGGAAAACTAAAAGATGACAAAAAAATTTCCACCAAACTTGAGGCTCTCCCTTTATATATAGTATAGATACTGCTGTCAACTCATGGTAGCCATTAGTCTTATATGCAAATTAACCACACAACAACCTAAAATATAGTGGAAATGAACACCATTTAGATACAGTTATGAGTGTGAAACCAAAAGGTTCCTTTTGCACAACCACAAATGGTACATGCAATACAGATTTACATCCTTTAGCATGTTTCTGGATGTCTTAAATTAAGAATGCATTTTGCCCAATACCCTGTTATGTTTCTTAATCAGCATCTCACATGGTCAAGTTTTCGTTAATTACCAACTCTTCTACAATTCTTCCCCAAGACTAATCTTAAGCAATGGAAACTGGATGATTCAACCCAAAAACTACCTTAGCTTCATGTCCAAGATTCAGAGCTTGAGATATGAGCCAGATATCCAGATAGATTGTAGATGAAAAATTTGTAAGGACTAGAAATAAGAACCATATTACGTGATAAAGGTAGTTACTGTATGCACATTGCAAAGTTACCATGGAAAACATAAGAGATGCAAATGAAGCATTGTTGCCAGATTTTGACCCCTACAACAGGAAAGACAATTTTTTTAACTTTATGGCCATTCTTTTCTTCTGCTTCTGGTAATTTTGCCCAAGTCATTTGAAGATAATCTTAATGTCCTTTTGCTAGACATTAGAAACAAGAAATTAGTACTTTAATGAGAAATTCCTGATTACCTAAAAAGAATAAGAATCCATAGCACAGCAAGCAAGAAATCCATTGACTACCTGAAGGCCAATATCTGACAGACACAAAATGTTATCCAAAACATTTTGGGTTGCTGTTTAGCAGCTATAGAAACGTCTCCTTAACGTTAGCTAGATCAGTAGTAGCCTAATAGCCAAAAATGTAATTGCAAACATTTAATCCACCCAACTCAATTTCCTTTAACTAACCGCCCATTCTTTGCCCACCGCCCCGGGGGGGGGGGGGAGCCTTTTCCCGTCACTAGCTTACTAAAACTAGAAATAACTAATCAAACATTATCCAACTCAATTACACCAAATATATCATTATCCTCAAAACTCGCAAGTAATAATCAAAATTTAAAACAAAACACCGAAACTTCAGTGCAGCAAAGGCAACGAAATTGGGTAAGAAAATTATCAAACAACAAAACAAAAATTCACGGAAAATAGATCAAAAAGAAGAAAAAAAAAAAGATGAGCATACCAAGCTATTACAGTTAATACACCTCCGATTATCGGGTAACTTGAGCAAATTCCGTATAATCTGCTCATTCTTTTCATCCTCCTCCCGACTCGACATTTCAAACACCTCAACGTTCCAACCAAATTCAATTCAAATCAAACCTTTTCCCCTTACTTCTATCTTACTCTTCACAATTCAATCCCCTGCAAAGATTCAACAACAATTATCCATAAATACTCCCAAAAAAACAAGTCAAAAATTCAAACTTCAGCAGTAGTAGATCTGATAGAATTAAGTAAATTTGAAGAGAAACATGAATTATCTGTGCCATTTAAAAATAGAACAAAAGACTAACCTGATCGGTGCAGAGGAGAAGTAGTGTAATTTATTAGTTTTTTTTTTTTGGGAAATTTACAGATCTTTGGGTATGGGAAACGACGGCTTTGTACAGCTAAACTTCCACAGGAGAGAGAAAGAGACAGAGATGGCGTGCTGCTGCCTTTGGGGAAAATGTAGTGAGAGAAAAATAAGGGGGGTTTGTGGGGAGGAGGAAATATAGGGTGTTGGCGCGGACACGGGAGATTTTTTTATTTTCCCCCCCCCCCCCCCCCCCCCCCCCCCCCCCTTCTTGGTTAGAACGGGAGAATTTGTGAAGACTTGTCTGGATTTATTCAAAGCCAGAGTTTTAATCAGCAGTCACTAGTGAGGAGTAATAATTAACTTTTTTAACAGTTGTTTTGACGGTGCTTGGACCGAAACATTTTTCTGGAGGTTGGGGACAAGTCGTACAGAGTTATAACGGGACAAGGCAAACTGGGCTTTGTGGTGGTCTCGAGTCTTTTGAACTGGCTTTGTATCATTCGCCATTGGCACCATACTAGTAATACACCTAAAAAAAAAAAAAAAAGCTACGACTTAGATTGATTGAGGTTATCGAAAAGTTTACTTATACGTGCAATATATTTGGGAGGTTGTAGTGTTAAGTGTTCAAATCCTTACTATTGTAATTAAATTCAAAAGATATATAATAATAAGTTCCTTGGATCAAAAGGTAGATCTCTAGATCTCTTTCTTTTTAAGTTCTTCTATTCTAATTAAATCCTTCGTGTAGGGATAGCTTGTAGATACTGAGTTTGTTTGGATAAGAGTTTATTTGGATGATTTATTTGAGATATTTACTGTAGCACTTTTTGTGATGTGATGTGTGTGAGATAAAAAGGTGATTGAGATTTGTGAGGCAAAATTTTTTTTTTCCAAATTCTCTCTATCCAAACAAACTCACTGACATTGACAAAAATATATATATAATATATAGTAGGGTTAGAATTTTCTTGAATTTCTTATTCACCAGCAATTTCTTTGTATCGCAGTAGATTATAATGACACATGATCTTGGAAATATTACATAATCTTAAGTGGGTCCATAAACTACATCTGTCTATATATTTTTTTCCTTCTACCTAGTCGAAAATTACAAGGTAGAGGATGCTTTGCAAAGTTTTGGGTGGAAACTTTCATTTTGGTATACCTCCACATTTTATTTCTTATGATAAAATGGAAGAAAGAAAACTTGCTTTTTGTTTATGTGATGGGCAGAAGAGGACTTGTAATTGCAGAGTTAGATTGCGAGTTTTTACAGAAAAATTCTCTCGATATATTTTCTAATCGTTTTTTTACCTCACATAAATCACATTATTGCAATATATTTGTTAATTTATTCGAGCGAAAATTTTTGTTTTTTAAGATTGTTTTGCTATTTTTATGTTGAAAATTAAACTTCCTTCTTTTCATATTTTGCTCTTAGAGGCTTAACGGAATGTAACTTCTTATTCGGAGGTAAATTTAGTAGATCCAGAATACAATTGGATAAATTGCAGGTAAAGAGAGGAAATCAAACATTTCCTGCAGGGTAAGGGCTTCTCAGGCTAGCCATCTTCGGATGGCCTACAAAATTATCCTCGTGGAACTTTTCATGGAACTCCTTAAATCTCAGGTTAATGAATTTTCCTCCGCAAAATTATGTATATGCTATAGCACTATTATAGATATTTTTATCGAAAGCAGTAAGTATAAAGGATAATTTTAAAAAGGGTTAATTTCACATACCTCCCTTGAGATTTTTGACAATCGCAAAAAGCTCCCCTCAAGTTCTAAAAATTATCCCTACCTCCCCTATTTTCACTATTTAAGTAATATTCTAAGCCCAAAAGGCTATACTTTTTCTCAAAATTCCTATAATACCGTTGAGTTATAATTCACAATAAAAATGTAAAGGAAAAAAATGATTCACATTCTCAATTTCATTTATCTTTACTTGTTGATCTTGATCCCTATTTTTTGATGTTTACAAAACAAATGGATAGTACTACTATCTCCTCAAAGATATTTTTAGCAATGAAACAAATCAGGTTCAAAGATTAAATACAATTGAAAGAGACAAAGAGTGCTGAAAGCTGTCGGACGCTCGTGAAGACTGGATCGGACGTCCGATAACCATTGCGCAACTTCGAACGCATGGAGAACTCCATCACCGGACGTCCGAAGGAAATAAGACATTCCCCCTAACTCACTGATCTCGATCAGACGCAAGTATCGGACGTTTGATAGGATCCTTCAAACTCAACGAAAGTTGTCGGACGCTCACAATGACAATACCGGACGTCCGATAGAATTGAGATATTCCTTCTAACTCATTGTCTACTTTCGGATGCAAGTACCGAACGTCCGATAGAATTAAAGAATTTCTCTCAAACTCACTGCCTATTATCGGACACAAAATTCAGACGGACCGGACGTCCGATACGCCAACGGCTAGTTAACTGTTCAGCTACTTTCTATCCGTTAGAAGCATTAATGAAGCACTTTCTTGGTCTTGTATAAATAGTGCATGATCAGAAACTTCAAACAACTTTTGCACACTGAAGATAGAAAAGATCTAGAGTGATTTTAGTGAGAAAATACTCTTCAAGAAAGATTTGTAGTCTTGGTGGTGTGAAGTTCGTTGTAAGCTTTTCATTTGTGAGTGAATATTTCAATAATGTAACTCTGTGAGGGTTGTTCTACGGGATAGTAAAACTTCCTAACTTGAACGCGTGGAGTTTGGGGTAAGGAGGAAGTGAACCTTCCTTTGTACACAAGATTGGTTGTATTTCATCAATTTGAAGAAGTTTGTTTGAATTGATCTACAAGGTTAAGAGGAGCTTAGTAGTCAATTGGTTTGCAATTCTTTCCTTCTTATTTACTCATTCTTATTTTGTGATCCTTAAATTGCTTATATCTTCTACTTCTCTCAAGTGATTTTATTCATTGATTGATTGATTCATTGTGTGATCACTTAGAAAAGAGGGTAAATTTCATATTGAGCAAAAAGTGCTCATAACTTGATTAATTTTCTAATCAACCTAATTCACCCTCCTCTTAGGTTGTTTTCGGGTCTTACATTACTCGCTATCACTATTACCTACTCATCAACATCTAAATCACCATTCAATAGACGCTTATCTTTGTTCTAATATTCCTCTACCTAAAAATTTCTGATGCAAACCATTGTATCAACTGTAAACACTACATCAAATATCTAAAAATTTACCTATAATCTCATATCAATATCAGATTTTACTTAATACATAACAATATTCATCAATATCGCTAAACTTCAATTCCATGGTTACCACCTTTTTAATACAAAATAATCTAAACCACCACTACTAATATCAATATCCAATATATTCTATTGACACAGAGTTCAAAATCAATCAAATTCTCTCTATAGAAATAACATCAAAAATTGTAAATCAAAAATTGAAGCACAATGCAGTTATAAATATATGCGAAGAACATTTTTTTTCATGACAACCATAACAGTATAACCTATATTTAATTCCTATTCCACTTCTTATCCTTAATTTTTATTTTTTATCACTATCACTATCATCATCTCCATCTAATTTGATAATGAAATTAGCACTCAATTTATCATTTGATAATATCAATTTGCTAATGCCTATAAAAATTGGAAACAAAAATAGGCGCAGGAAACTATTTAATAATAATGGAAAATCAAGAATTGGGAATAGATACCAAGATATGCAAGTATTGGTGGTTTGGTATGTATAGTGATTTTATTAGTAGTGACAGTATACATTTGGTTGATAATAATAAATAAATGAGTTTGAAAGGAAAATAGATGTAGGGGAAAAAAGATAGATAGTTAAATGGAAAAAACTATAATTTAAATTATTGATTGATAATAGATTATAAGGTTTAATATTTTGATAGAAATTTTCGATGAGTTGGCAATTAATGAAGGATATTGTTGTCTTTTTATCACACAAGGAAGGTTTCTGTAATTATGTAAATCTCAAGGGAGTCGAGTGAAATTGTCAAAAACCTCAGGGGAGGTTTCTAAAATTATCCCTTTTAAAAACCCTCATTGAGTTTTCTAATAGTTTCACTTAGTACTTTAAAGTTTTCAAAATATCACTTGCCTCCTCTATTTTCAAATTTTTGTAAGATCCTCAATACAATTCAAGTTATATGAGTAAAATACTCATTTCAAATTTTTTTCAACAATGCCCTTTTATTGCCTTACTGTTTTTGTTTTTAATTGTATGTATACTAATCAAATGTTAAAAATACAGATAAAAAGCCTAAAGATGTACTTTTTTTTTGTAAATGGACAAAATATAGTAATCGCAACCATAATATACCGTTGTAAAGTACCAACAAATAATAAAAGTTTGTCTATTTGGTACTCTGAGGTCACATAGTAAGAAACTAGGAGGGGATCACCGCGCGATGCACAGTGGGTGAATGTAATGATGCCCAGTTGAATAATTAATTTGTAAAATTAGTTAATTCAAAGAAGAAGTAATGTATTAAGGATCGTGGGCTAGTGGTTGCTTAGTTTAGCTAAGAAGAAGTGAAAACTACCAGTAATGTATTCAATCGATAGGTAAATTACACCGCATGGTTCAATTAAATTCATTAAGCATCCGAATAAACATTGAATGTGTGATACCAAGGAAAATTTTTTTCAACTCCGGTATCATCGAAGATCAAAACTGTAAATATATTTTCAGATTCCTTAACAAAGACGAGTTTCGTTGTGCTGCAATTGATGCTGAAGAATGAAATCTCTCCAGTTTCGGTGAAAGCATTTATGCTTTACACCAATTTGAGTACTTCTGTGTCTAGTGTTGATAAGTAACATGGGAGTCTTAATACCATTGATAAAGTGATCAATAAAGCACGGAATTTTCTATCATCAAGAGGTGCAGATTAGAAGATATGCATAAACAAAAGGAAATTACTTGCGAGAAAGTGGAGATGACAAAGAGAATGCCGGTAAACATAGAATAGCTTACCAAACTGTTTGGAGTTGCTGAGTTAAAGATTTAATAAAAGCAAACCGAATCAGATAGATCTTCACAGAAATTTGGTCTCAGCGAGGAAGCAACTTGCTGTTGTCCAGCGGCCATGTGGATATCATCTGTAATTAGTGACTATGTGTTTCATTAAAAATAATATATGATATAGATGAGGATATGAGATAGATACAGTGGTATTTTGACCTCTTGATGCAATGACATTCATGTGCAACAGGTCTGGTAGGGGAATGGTCCAAGGCAAAAGAACTTATTTTTATAGTTCATAAAAGTGAATGACATCAAATATCAGATTCCAGCTATGTCAAAGTAATAGTGTGTCATGCCTTTTAACAATGTTGTGTTCACAAAAAACATCCCATTCTTATCCGAATGTATGATCTGTGACTGTGATAGGCCATTGCCGCAGTCCAAACCTTAGAATAATTCTATTGCAATGGTGCTGATGAAGTAACAATTCAAACTGAGCAGGTAATACCTTGAAAAAATGAAGTAGGAAAATATCGTCAAAGAATACCATGCTATTCAACTCTAAATGCTGCAATGTAGGTGAACGAGCTAAAAGTTAACCTATCCTCTGTGGATGCATTTGAGTAGAAAATAGCAAGCTAATAAGCAGCTATTTGTCGGTTGAAAATTTGTTGGAGATGTTAAGATTGTTTCTGCCATTGAACTATCAAGAGGAAAGTTGAAAATTTGGAAAATCAGAAAAGTGGTCTATTAATAGAAAATGTAAGTACAAGGGTACATCATGTGATAAGGATTAGAAATACATTGTAGAGCAACTCACCTGCTGACAAGTTCTTATGCAGAAAAAGCACTAGTGCAAATGTATGGTTAACAGTTGTTATGGATGATTTTGTAAATGGTAAAGAGCATATATATAAAGAAAAGATCAATGTAAAAAAGAGTATATTTTTCATTGCTTTTAATGCTAAGTGCAAGCTTTTTCCTACCACAATTGAAATGATTTATTAGTTGCAATAGAGGAAGGTAAGGAACAATGAATAGAAAAGACAATTCAATGTGAAACATTAAGTGTGAGTTGTCAACCAATTGCATGTAAAGTAATGCATTTGTAATGCTTTAACGGCCTGAAGGCAAGATCATAATTCACCCTGTACTTGCCATGTTTAGTGTAGTAGGTAGGCTGACATATAAGTAGCAGGACCTAAATGTATAAGTTTTATTTGTAAAAAATGCTGCCATCTGTAATAAATGAATAAGTGTGTATACAAAGCTGTAGGATCCAAATGGAAAATAATAATTGTATTGCAGAAAATATAAAGAAACGGAAATGAATCCCAAATTACATAGATTATAAAGTTGCTAGTTCTGCAAAAGGGAGTTCATCGTCAGGGATTCAAAGATATCTGTGAAAATCCTCATGCTGTCCAAGATGGAGAATTTCAGTTAATCTTTGAAAGCCTGGCAAGAACTTTAATACAAGTGCCATTATCAAAGTTCAATGATCATGACAAAAGATGTTTAGCAGATAACCACGTACAAAAGTCAGGAAATTGTGAACAGATGAGTAGCATTTCCAAAAGCCATAAACAATCTGCCTAAGTATAGAAGTGCAGATGACGGAACCCAAAAAATATTAATGTTTGAGCAGTCCAAAAGGAAATGAGGGCAATTCAGCCTAATTTTGCTTTCTTTTTGGAGTTGGCATCTGAACTTTCAAAGTCATTGCTGTCGAAAGTTTCTGCTTCATCAAACTTTTGACTGAGTCAAAGGCGCACTTTTGAGCCAGAACCACCATCTCCTGTAAGCACAAGGAGTAGTTAAGTTAACAGTTCATTTAAAGAAAATATGGTTATGTGTTACAACTTCAAGTATATCTATCAACCTATCATCAGCAATTGCTCATTTTCAGTTTGCTGGTTAGCTGAAAGCGAGATAGATTCTGGTTCACCTGTCAACTGAGCATGACCAAATTCTGGTTCAAGTTCAGAGCAATATAAAATCGTATAATGCTGTCCAGCATCAGCGAGCTGTGTTTGGACTGGTTTAATGTGAACTAGAAATGTCTTTGTTTTAAGCTGAGCATGAACAAACTCAAGTCGCAGTTCAAGATCCTGCAATAAGTATAGAAGATATAAGGGTGACAAGTAAATAACGCACTGAATATTAAATTTGAGCAGTTAAAATAAGCTGATTAAAATGATCCATTGCTTCAAGGGCAGTAAAGGTGAGAATATTTTCTACTAGATCTCCAAAGATAGAAGCAGGTATAACTCCACTGTCATCGCTCAAATCAACGTCAAAGCGGCACCCAAAACATAAGTATACAAGTGCTTAGACGATACACTATATAACATTAACATTAAGAGGAATTAAGCAGCTAAATTAAAGTTAATGATGTAGTAATATAGGACCTAGGCATAACAGGGCCCTTCTCTTTGCATGAATTACAAGTAAACTCAATTCCATAGTCCGCTACAGTAGCTCGGTAACACTTTGCACAGCTCATGTACCAATATTTCTAGAAGATGTGTTCAAAAGAGAGCTTTGCCTTGACCCAGGCAGTCTAAAAGATAGACAAGTATCAGACGAAAGGCTAAATAGATATGAAATTATAAAATTACATAACAGTTTATTATTTGATCACCTTCTGTGATGGGATAACATTGCAAATTAGAGTAGTTTTCTGATCTGTTTTTAAACAAAGCACAGGATTGTATTTAATATAACTCTTTGCATCAATGATTTCTGCAATCAACTTAGTATTTCTCATTGCCCTACAAAAAAAAAATCATGTAAGGAAAATATTGGGAAAAAATGATATAGCTGATACTATGCTGCATAAAAACATGTTAGCTCAAGTCATTGCACTAATTCTTGAGCTGCCTTGCTTCCTGTATAGGTGGATCAACAAGGAGTGCAGAATCGAACCAAGTAGAGAGAGCAACACCTAAAGAATAAATAATAGAATGAATATTGAATTATGATTAAGAAGCTTGACATACAAATAAAGGTCATAATACAAAAAAAACAGCAGTTCAACAGACCATTGTAGTTGCTAACTTTCAGCCTTCGACCAATGATAACGGGATAGCTTTGCATGTTATTCAACAAAACTTGATCTTCATTGTTCAGAAAATCATCCCATAAAGAAAGTAGGACAGTTTGGGACCTAACATTGACATAAAAGTCAGAATGGAAATGATTCAAATCTATTGGAAAAATGAGACAAGGTTAGTAAAAAGGTGTGTAGTATGATAAAAAGACATTTCGCACTCTTCACTGCTGGCTCAATTCAAAAACTTCATTGAACACAACATTTCTAGTTTTGTAATCTATTTTTATACCATCAAAAGTTCCTGGTACAATAAGTATTTTCAGCTCACTCGAAGCTCTAGCTCTGGACAAGGCTACATATAGCTTCCATGAGAAAAGACGGGCTCTCGCAAGTAAATCCCAACATAATCAAGAGTTTGTCCTTGAAATTTATTAATGGTCAATGCAAAACAAAGTCAGACAGGAAACTGAGTTCTTATGAACGCAATTGAATTCTTTTGGTTGTCAGAAGTTTGTAACGGTATCTTTGGAATGAGAACTCTCTTTCCTCTATGCTGGCCGAAGACAATTTCAGCAGAGATAGCATGCCGGCCAAGCTCTCTACATATAAGCCTTGTGCCATTGCATAGCCCTTCAACAGGATTTAGATTCCTTATTAGTATAATCGGGTAGTTTTCTATTAACATTAACCTGCGAGGAGGAAGACCTTTTGGATTCTGAGAATTAAGGAAATCCTCATAATCACCTTGGTGCCGCTAATCAATAGCTTTGTCAGAACTAATGTAAGTGTGAAGCTCTCCAGAAAACCTTCTAATCATTATATCATTCAGCTCATCAACCAAGTTATTTTTAGGGGTAAGAATACATCTATTAATCATGCTATACGGATCCTGGGAATAGAGAGTTAAATTTGGAAATACAGAGTGTAGCAACCTGTTAATAAAGAATTTAAATTATAAGTTGTATACACTAAAGAGCAGATGGATAAAACAGGCCAATGTTAAGTCATTTAACCTGTTTAAAGATTCTTCTTTATCGTAATAAGGAATGACTAAATCTCTGACAAAGTTATTTCGCTGTTCAAGTCTATAGGTTCATGCCCTTCGCCAACTCTTAATAGGAATTCAAAAAATTGAGGATCTAATATAGCTCGCATGTTTCCTGTTAACTTCAGTTTATGAAGCTTATACCACAATGGAGAATTGAGAAAGCATGACTGCAAAAGAACTTCCTTTGTTGCTTGTTCAATAACAGGTAGTGTCTGCCGAAAATCTCCACCAAATACAATAACTTTACCTCCAAAAGGCAATTCAAATTCCATTATGTCTCTAAGCAAATCATCAAATGCCTCAATGGTTTCTCGTTTTGCCATGGAAGCTTCATCCTACAAGATCAGTTTAGACTCCGAAAGTAGCTTTACAACACTGCCTTGCTTGCTAAGCTGACAGGTTCTATTCTTTGAGAAATCAAGAGGTATCTTGAACCTTGAGTGTGCAGTTCTTTCTCCTAGTAGGATAGACGCCGCAATTCCAGAGGTTGCTACTGCAATGGCTATATAACCTTGCGATCTCAAAGTAGCAAGTAGCAGCCGGTATAAAAATGTTTTACCGGTACCTCCAGGACCATCAATAAAAAAAGAATGTCCTTGGGAAGCAAAGCATGCTTCTAGGATCATGTCATAAGCATACTTTTGCTGGGAATTTAATTTTAAAGACATTAGCAGATCTTCCGGTGGTATGTCTATGTTTCTTTCAGCCTCTATCTCTTTTGTTAGGTGAACTTAATCCATACTAACAAGCTCATCTAATGGTAACTGATACGCAGCAATGCTTGTACCCATCTGCTGAAGAGATTTGTTAATATCAGCAATAACCAATCCCCTAATTTAGCAGGAGAGTGGTCATGATATTGTTTGTGCCGCTGATAATCTCTAGAAAAGTCGAATTCAAATTTTTTCCACAACATCGTGGGATCAGTTGGAGAACAATAGACCAGAAGAGTAGCAAATAATAATCTGAGCGAAGATGGCATTTGAAATGCAGCGGCTTCCTCAAGTGTTTCTTCTATGTACGTATCAAATTGCAACAACCCAAGCGCTAGAGCAACCTCTCTAAACGAGTTCATTTTTTTTATCATGAACAGTCAAGAGATCATCAAATGATATCGGTTCAGGAATATGATTTAAGAGAAGCCTTAGATAGTACCTCTCTCCTTCTCTTGGATTAACACTGACAAGTCTACCTATCACCTTTCGAGACTTTCTTTCCGCCCAGTGTTTATACTTGGAAGACCAAATGAAATGCTGAGGGAAATCTTTATAAAAGCATTTAAGGTTTTCAGCGGTTGCATTGGTTGCATTCATCTTGAAAAACTCAGTTAGCATGGTCTTAGAAAAATCAACTTTTGCTAACAATTGTAGCAAATCTGAGTTCTTCGGAAAAGAAACAAGCCGCTGATTTGGAAGGTGAACTTGGAGAGTATATACAGATAGGGTCATCTCATTTAAACGGAACTCATAGATGCGCCAAAATGCTTCCGGAGGTGAAATGTATCTACCTTTTTGGAACTCTTTAATCTCGTCAGTATCAGTAGCACTATCATCCGTCATAATCCTAAAGGAGACCAGATCATGTCCCTTGAACACTATACTTATACAGGTACTTGACCAGTTTAATGGTAGAACAAATCTCCACGTTCATGTGGCAATCGAACGAAGCAAGAAGATAGGGGTTATAAGGCACAACCGACCTATTATCAAGGGTGAATCTGTGAACTTTCACTTTCTTGCCATCATCCCTTCTTCTATAATATGGGTAACTATCTTCACCATGGGTTGTATGAGGGAAAAATTTTTTTGGATAGTGATTCTTGCAGGAACCGTCTTTCATACAGGGACTATTTTTATCCATGTCTCCACAAGGACCATGGATCATATGCTTTACAACAAGAGAGTAGAGGTGAGGATAATGAAGACGATCAGGTAATTTAGCGCAGACTACCTTGTCGCAGACTACCAATTTTTACCGTTTGGACAAGTTCATCGTTCTTTAAGATGGAGGCAGTCTTTGATTGTCATTATCATCTAAAATCGGAAATGCATCATAACTTCCAACTCTTTACATGCTACCATTTCCAAGTAGCTAATGCAATTGAGGTGTCAAATGAATGGGAAAGATTTTCATGCAACGTTGTAAACTTAAATTAAACAAGCTTAAAGGGGTATATTCTCAATAATAATCTACTCCTCAAAGCTTAAAAACAAAAAAGTTTGTTTAAGGGGAAACAGAAAACCACGTTTAGACTAGTTGAGGAAACAAATTTCAAAAGCAAATAGAAAACATCAAAGTACCCTGGAGCAGTTTTAGAAAAAGATTGGTGAATTATCTCGAAATAATGAAAATGAAAGATCAAAACTAATCTCCATGAACCACATTTCTCATACTATGGAGATGGAAGAATGGATGTAAATCAGGTTGAGAGAAGCAGAAAAATATATAAGACACCATCAACTTTCTTGTTCGAACTTGGTAGATAATAAGAGCTAGTCAAATCAAGTAGATTGGTTTAGCAAAATTGATGACATCTACCTATTGATAAGAGTTCTAGGTGGCTCCAATAACCCCCAGTCAGTCAGCCAAGAAGATCAGTACTGAAATCATAACTGAAATCCCACTCAAATAAATCAACTAGACAAGTAAAGCTTAATGGATGTGAGTTCCAGTCTGCTCATAAAAAGTCCTCGCAACCCATCAGGATTTCATAGAAGCACAACAAAACCCCTTTTACACAAGATTTTCTATCATTCTCAGTAAAACTAGTGAGAAATTGATCTTCAATAGCTGCTTTATGCAATGGATATACACATATTAGAGGGTAGGAATTGTCTAAAATTTAATGGTGAAAAAGTGGGGTCATATAATCAGTTTTGTATTATTGCAATGTTAAGTTCTTGATCAAAATATAATTTGTGAGTTTTAACAATTGGAAACTCCTCCAAGGTTTTGTAGCTTGAATACAAGAAATGTTGTTGCATAGCAGTCAGGTTATTCATAATTTTGGGGTAGGTTCCAACAGTTTTCACATTATATTCACTTTTAAACTATATATCTGCTCCAAGAGATTCCTTCTTCCCTACAATGTGCAAAAGGTAAGTCCTTGCAGATTTTTGTGAACTATTAGTTTTGTAATGTAAAAGCCAATAAGTACCAAGTAGAGATGCCAATATAAAACCACAACGCTTTGATACCAAACAAGGTGTTGAGCCTTTTAATGAGCATAGTTGATAGTTACACCTAGCCAAATTAATATATTTGTTTCAAAACAAGATATGAATGATTGAACAGATGTTCCAAGAGAAATATTCCATAAAAATCATTGTCAACTGATTATTGACAATGATTTTTACATTAGACTAAAACAACACTCCTGATTTCCTTCTCTTCCCTTAAAATACAAGTGTTCTCCCCTAATATATAAAAATTCATATTCAGTTGGTAACATGAACAGGGTAGACTATGAGAAAAGCTTATTCAAATTGATGAACCTTTCCTTAAATGTCAATAGAATGTGTGGAATAACAGTTATCTCATTTATTCCATATATCTTAAGAAATGTATGGATGATAATTTGCCAAGTGATGGTAAAAAAGAACAATTTCTACACTAGAAAAGACTAATGTCAACCAATTGAGAAAAATAAGGATTGCTAATCCAGGAATGTAATTTACAACCATTGAAGAACACTATTTTCAACTCTTTCTGGCCAAAATGTGGTTTGAGACATTTTAACATCTCCGCTTCAACTTGAAATCCATCTTCATGAGCATCACACCAACGAAATTCTTATCTGACAATGTATCTTTTGTTGCTGAATTTAGGTCACATGGCCTCATCTACATTTGCCACATTTTTCAGACTTGATATGTAGAATGAACCACCAAGGTTAACTAGATTTTCCAACTCTCCGATACAATAACCATCATCTTGTCCAACCGGGGATCCGCTCAAAGTTTGTAAGCAAGTTAGGCATCCCAAACCTACAAGCATACACGTGAATTGCTAAAGGACGCTAAGATCAAGATGGCACAAACTGGTCGAATGCCTTGTATTTTAGGGTAATTCACAAAGTTCCATGCAACCCTTTAATTTTAGTGTTTCTAGCAAATGAAGGAAATCAACTTTGGTTAAATAGCATAGATATTCGATATGTCCAATTGAACCAGGTAGATGAGTTATATTCAGTTGATGCAAGTGCAAGGTTCTCAAATGCTTGAGATGGCAGAAGAGGTCGGAAGGCAAATAAATAGAAGTATGAGTATGGTACTGAGAATGCAATATTAGAATAGTCAAAACCGTGGAACTTTTCAAAACCTCTGAAGTAACTAATTCAAAATCCTTATGCATGGGAGATTGATATAGATGTTTAATCTTCTTCTTCGCCACAATGGCACTGCTGTCAAACTCGAGTTCATTCATCACCAAGTAATCTTCTACCACTAGGGGCTCTTCTGCCACTAGCGCCACCTCACCCAAGCGGTTGAAAACCATATTCTTATTCAGGCTTTACCTTCTCAAACTATGGCAATCAATGTTGCGTGGTAGTATTAAATCGTCTATCACCATAGAATAAAAAACAAACCTTGATCCTTTTCTCCATATGAGGCTCAAAATTTCCTGGAGAAACCTACAATTGAATTATTTAATCCTTGCGAATGTACAATTGTTGTTCCTTTAGAACTTGATATGCACGATCAACCTGCAAAACAAAAGTCAAAGGAAGAGAAATAAAGTAATTTTGGCTAGGTGAGGCACGGACTAGGTCGCTCTCTTAAGACGATTCACGTCCCTCTTGGGATTATACCCGGTGTAGAAGGTTGATAGCACGTCGCCTCTGGGATTCAACAGCCCAGCCTCTGCTGTTGCTTCTACTAAATCTATACAATTTAGAGAAGCTAAAGCTCTTCTCAACACCTAACTAATGCCCAATAGAAGTGAGAGGAAGATAGTTTTTGAAATAGCAAGAAAGGTGTATCAAACTTGGTTGATAGTGCCTCTATTTATGGGGTAAAATTTTAGGAGTATTAGAATACCACCATTAAATGGAATAAATGTGTCATATTTTTCAGTTACAAAATTTGAAAAAGGTCTAGTTCATTGTATAATAGTCAAAATTTAATAAATAAATTCTTAAAACCTAATCATTACATAGGTTACAAAAACAAGACATAAATCTCATAAGTTACATTTTTAATGGTGATTGTCGCGCCCCATTTTTATAAGAAAAATAAATAAAGTAGTTTAGGAAAATGACTTTTGATTGATTTTTGGTTGGAAAATGAATTTTGGATTTAAAAAGAAAATGAAAAACATGGGTCTAAATGGGACATGAAAATGCGACGATTTGACCCAAAATATAGTTTAAAAAGGATTTTTGAAATAAAAATCAGAGTCACCACTTGATATAGAGTTAAGGTGTACCAAGTCACCTAAAAATGAATTTTTCAAAAGAAAAAGTAGAAAAAACCTTTTTAAACGACTCCTAGTCTACGTAAATCAAAGAAAAAGGTTCGGGAGTTACATTTGAAGAAAGGGAAGGCAAGGATAAAAATCCGAGTCACCCTTTTCGACCTAGCCAAGACTAGTTGCTTGATTTAGCCAAAGATTTTCTTAATTTATCCTAAAAATTTATCACATTTGGATGTACTATATGGATGCAAACCCTAGACCTAGGTGGGTATCGGGGGGTCAAAATTTCTCTTCAAAACTTGAATGGTGCCAATCACATTAATTGTGACGCCCAATAGTGACTCTTTGGAGAAGTCACGAATGATGCAAAAATATGGGACTCCAAGAAAAGAAAAAAAAAGATAAAATAATTATAGAAATATACATGTCTTAAAGGAGTGCATCATGTCGGGTACGGGGGACTAATGTTCGTGACTCAATTTTCCCTTTAATAGAGGGAATACGAGCGTGCTAAGGCTAGAAAACCAAACTCGTCCATATCCCATATTCAAGGGGTTTTCCTAATCTAATCAAGCAAATGCACTACCCTAATCCTATTTCTAAAAAATGAAATGCAATTCTAATGTCATGTATCATACATAGGGGTATATATATGGGAAATTTAGGGATAAGGGCTATATGTACAAGGGGTATATCATGCAAAATGATAAAAGACCCTAGAAAAGTGAAAAATATGCATGAAATGAAGCGGTTTTAACATACAATCGTGATCTAATGCGCCAAGGGCTCCTAAGGGTCTAACGTTGAATTAGCCCATATTTCTACTTTCTCACTAGCGTTGGACTAATGAGAAATCGAACAAAGAGCCACAACTAGCATTGGACTAGTGCAAATTCGGGAACGACGGCCACAACTAGCGTTGGACTAGTGTGGTGACGACACGCATTTATTATAACCAAATAAATCATGTAAAACCTAATAAAAGCATGTAAACACATAAATCACGTATTGCATGTAACACATAAGCATGATATCTAGATACAAGACCCTAAGAAAGCGGTAACACATAGCACATAAGCATGCAAAAACACACATAAGGCAAATAAAGCAAATAAAGCCCTAACTATTACATTCGGGGGAAGCCTACTACAATCTAACGGGGGAAATGAAAATAAATAAAAAAATAAACCTAACTATTACAACTTGGCATTTAAATGCCTTTTAAATCGCCAAATTGAAGCTAGAATAAATATGCGAAACTTAAGACGACTAAAGCGAATAAATAAATAAAATAAAAACATTCCCAAAGGCATGCAATTAAACACATAAATCACATAAGTACACATAGGGTCAAATAAAGTAAAAATAAGGGATAGAGTGTACCTCCCTTGAGTTGGTGTCCTAATGAAATGAATTTACTTATTTACCCACCAAAATAAAGAAAAGGGTCAAGGCATCACTTTAATTAACAATTAATTACATGAAACAAAAATTAAACACAAAAGTGAAAATTAAACACGAAATGCAAATTAAACACGGAATAAACCATCCATGTGTAAGCAAACACGGTCCCAAATAAAAAGTTTCAAGAGTCTAAAATGGAATACTAAATTTAATGGTTTAAGGTGGAATCCGTCACAATCAAATGCTAAAATCACAAAAGAAGAATGGAAAATTATTTATTAGGATTAAACGACAAAATTAGCTAAGAAAATTTAAATCAAATGGAAACCAAGAATATAAATTCTTCCAAATTATTAAACTTTCATTATTTCATCCTAAAAAAAATCCATTGAAATCTATCCGCAATTCACATGAAAACATATCAAGGCAAACTATCATGTAAAAGGGATCCAATTGATTAATCTTTTCAATCTTATGGGCCATAGAAGCATTAAATGAAACTCAAAGGGTTAAAATGCATATTATGAAAACCCTTTTGCATGCATGCAACGAAAGAAACATTCATCTGCAATTCTCTTCGCTAGTCTCTGCTGCAAAATTGCAGCTCGTTCTTGTGCGAATGTTTCCATACAAAGATTTGAACCAAGCTTATTGTTCGTCCGCCAAAACCCCTCCAAACCTCAACTCATCATTAAGGCGTAATATTAACATACAAAAGAAAGATCTCAAGGTGAAAATCTGATTACAAACTCAGGTGCATTGAACAAGAATTTCCCCACAGGTGCTTGGTTTCTGCAATTTTTCAAACACATTTTTGCTACAATTGTAGTGTTCATTCTAACACAATCTTTCCATCAAAACCCAGCTCATATCCCGACCCAACATCAAAGCTTTGATCCCAAACAACGAACTCACGGGACTCAACATTCAAACAAACCAAGAAAGAAAAGCAAAATTTAGAATAGGAACATGTAAATCTGAAAAATTTTCTGCTATTGCTGTCATGAACAACAAAGCATCATTTTTTATCAAAAAACACAGACACAATCCATCTCAAATAAAAAACCAAACTCAAAATCATATCAAACTTCTCATTCTTATGCTCTGTCATGCATGCAAATCTGGAAAAACTTTCTAGAACTTCCTCGGTTTCTTAATCAAACACAGAAAATCAGCATTATCCATTTTGTTATGAGCAAAGTAATTTATGCACCAAATCCAATCATTCTAATGAGGTTGATGACCGAATCTAGATCACAAACCAAAGGCATGCATCTTCAACTTGAATCAAAATGAACCCCAACCCAAAAGTATAGCAGGATAGAAAAATAAGGAAAACATCAAAACCACAAGTTCCTTCTAAGTTTCTAGTTAAAACTTTTGCCGGCAAAAATTATCTCAACATTACAAGCCTGCTCATTATCAAACACTGAACTCGAAATGAGAGGCTACACACTTAGAATGAAAACTACACTTAAAGCTACTGCCTATAACACAAAACTTTAGCTAATATGTCGAACAAAATGCAGCAACAGGCATTGAACAAATGCCATGCTGTGGCCTGCTGTTATGCCGCCCATTGCTGCTTTAAATCGCAGCAAACACAGACGTGGAATACCGACAAGCAAAACCCAAAAAAAATTCAAGCCATTCCAGAAACCTCAGCAACCTCATGCAGCCAAATTAACAACCATATCAGACAGGAATCCCACCAAAAGACCCAAGATGTGATTTTTAGTTTATCAAATTACACATGTGGGAAACACTATCTGCTTATGACTTTTTAATTGAAATCTTAGTTCAGATTCACATCAAATGACCGAAAGATATTGCCACCAAGCTTATCAACAACATAACGACATCACCAAGCAATAATCACAGTCATCGTCATCAAGTATCGGCAGAACTTAAGAAAAGAAGAACATCGTGCATAAAGGGTTCAGATCTCTACGAAAATTATGTCGAACCCAAATTGAGAAAAGCCCATGATTACCTGAGAGTGCTTAGACTGCTGAATGAACAAAAGAGACCCCGAGAAATCGAACGTTTCTGAAAACCAAATCCACGAACTGAATTGCAGAGGCTTCCAGCGCTGATGCCGCTAGTCGAAGATCCCTCCTTTTCTTTTCTGGTTTCTAGCCGAAACCCCTTTTCCCAACCTAGCCCGTAGCTACTTTCTTCAGCCTGGAAACTCTCCCTTTCTCTACCCAGAGCCTAGCTTACTCAATCCCTCTTGCTTTCTTTTGTTTTCCAGATTCTCCCTCGGCTCCCTTTTTCCAGTTTTTTTGCTTTTTCCTTCACCGAAAGCTCCTCACTTTCTCCGCTACTCTACCCTCCCTCAACCTTCACCAGATTTCCAACCGTCACTTTCATTCTCCTCGTCCGTCCTCTCTTCTAATTTCCTCACTCCACCAGCCGTCAAAAGCCTCTCTCTCGGTTCTTTTTTCTCCAGCCCCCTAACTATCCTTAGCTCTCTTTCTTCTTTCTTCTTTTTTTACAGAAAACCTAGCCGCCACCCCCAGATTCTCCTCCTCTTTCGGTTCCATTTTGCTAACCTTTTATAGTAAACCAAACTCCCAAAACCCTCCGTTCAAGGGCTCCGATAGAGTCTCCTTACTGATACTTACCTCACGGGCCCTTGGATTCTTTTCCTCCTAGATATTTCCTAGCTCTTAGATGAAAGCCAGATGGGCAGGGATTAGCACGATCCAATGGTGAAGGAAAAACAGTGGAAAAAATGGTGGAAAAGAAAATGGAACCGAGCTGCACATTTTATGTACTTCCGCGTATTTGGTTTCTGATATGAAACTGAGGAAGGGCTTGGATCGTGTGTAGCTCACAGT